>NC_056732.1:428398905-428501405 GCF_019279795.1 Protopterus annectens | reverse complement strand
GACTCTCCCTAGTAGTAGCCAAAGAGGGAACATTGGTTACGGGCTCAATTGTGTTTTCAAGACAATCGGCAAGGGCCATTCTTTTGTCATAGATTAATGGCCTAAAAAATCCTCTTTCCCTCTTCAATGTGACCTCAACAACAAGTTCCTCTACTATGGACCTAGGATATCCACGGTTAATGAAGAAACCTGTTAATAAGTCACACTCATTTTCGAAGTCCTTAACTTCGCTGCACATTCTAACTGCCCTTACAAGTTGGCCTTTGATAATAGCTCTTTTCAACTTAAAAGGGTGGGCACTAGTAAAATGTAAAAAACTATTTACATAGGTCTCCTTGCGGAAGATGGATGAAACAAATCTAAGGTTAGTTAGGTCTTTTTTAAGTTTAACATCCAAGTAGTCAATCTCATTAACAGCAAACTTGAAAGTAAATTTTAAAAAAGAAGTAGTTTGATTAAGAAAATCTACAAACAGTTGCGCTACTTGGTCATCACCTTTAAAAAGGATGAATATATCATCCAAAAACCTGGTGTAGTACCCAGTTCTTGCTTTCCAGTCTGGATGGTTAAGGACGTACTCCTTCGCCCAATATGCCATAAACATATTGGCTACTATAGCACCACAAGGGGAGCCCATCGCAACCCCTTGTTTTTGAATGTAATAATCTTTGTCAAAAATGAAAAAGTTTGAAGATAGAACTATATCTAACAGTTCTGTAATGTTGTTAATTTCATTTCTAGGGGCTTTAAGTTCAGTAAGGAGAAGTTCCAACCATTCAATAGCTTCTCGGTGTGGTATTGAGGTGTATAAATCGACTACGTCGATTGTTAGAAAATTGCAAGAACTTTCAAAACCTATGTCATTGATGCTTGTAAGAAAACTCCACGAATCTTTACAGATGCTTGGGACCATTTTCAAATACTTAGACAATAAGAAGTCAATGTATTTGGCTGAAGGGTAAAAAATAGAAGACCTCCCATCGACTAAAGCCCTCATGGGGGGGTCGGCAAGATTTTTATGTACCTTAGGTATACCAAACATCACCGGAGTTCTAGACTGGGTGATGTTGATATAGTCAAAGGTGTCTAGGTCTATTCTCCCCTCTATAAATAAATCCCTATAGTATCCTTTGATTCTGTTGATACTTACATTCATTTCATTCAAAGAAGAAATGCCATATGCTGGAGTGTCTAACACACTTAACATTTTTTGAATATAGTGATCGTTTTCAAAGACCACCAGACCGCCCCCTTTATCAGGTTTCATAACCCTGACAGAGAGATCTCTCAGTCTATTGAGAGCCTGCAACTGCCCTCTAGAAATATTAAATCTATTCCTCGAGTCTGCTTGGGCTTTTGCTAGATGTCTAATGTCAAGTTTGCAAGCGTTCTCAAAAATACGTAACCCTACATGGAGAGGTGGATTAAATGTACTTGGTAATTTCAATATTGAACAAGCACTTCCAGCAGGGTTATTAAACAAAAGTTTAAGGTTAAGCTTACGAACATAACATTTTAGATCAATCAGCACCTTAACTACGTCAAAATGTTTAGAAGGAACAAAGGTATTACCAAGGGCAAGAAGCTCAATTAATTCAGGCTCAAAAACCAAAGTAGAAAAATTGTATATAGTAAAGTCACCTTTCTTATTTCTTAAAATGTGAGGGGCAGCCAAGTCAGATACAGGAGAAACATTTAAAACTAGTTCTTCCATTTCCTGTTCTTTTTCTTGTGATCTTGATTGCCCTGGTTCGCTAAAAAAGCTTGGTTACCTTTATTGGTACTGTTCTCCGGCATATTAGTAAACTGGTTTGTTGTGCTCATAATCCAAATCCAAGAAATTATTTAGGGACAGGCAAGCTTACGAGCACAACAAAGCCTACCCTAAGTTAAGTTTGGTTCAAGATACGAATGATGTTGATGTTTTATGTGAAACTGAGGAGTATGAAACAGAACAGTTGCAGCATAATGTTAATAAACAAAATGAAGCAGCTGAAAGTTCTAATACTGTCAGGCGTAGCAATAGAAATAGGAACAAAGCAGGAAGCACGGTAACTTATGGTGCAAACCAGTTTACTAATATGCCGGAGAACAGTACCAATAAAGGTAACCAAGCTTTTTTAGCGAACCAGGGCAATCAAGATCACAAGAAAAAGAACAGGAAATGGAAGAACTAGTTTTAAATGTTTCTCCTGTATCTGACTTCGCTGCCCCTCACATTTTAAGAAATAAGAAAGGTGACTTTACTATATACAATTTTTCTACTTTGGTTTTTGAGCCTGAATTAATTGAGCTTCTTGCCCTTGGTAATACCTTTGTTCCTTCTAAACATTTTGACGTAGTTAAGGTGCTGATTGATCTAAAATGTTATGTTCGTAAGCTTAACCTTAAACTTTTGTTTAATAACCCTGCTGGAAGTGCTTGTTCAATATTGAAATTACCAAGTACATTTAATCCACCTCTCCATGTAGGGTTACGTATTTTGAGAACGCTTAACTTGACATTAGACATCTAGCAAAAGCCCAAGCAGACTCGAGGAATAGATTTAATATTTCTAGAGGGCAGTTGCAGGCTCTCAATAGACTGAGAGATCTCTGTCAGGGTTATGAAACCTGATAAAGGGGGCGGTCTGGTGGTCTTTGAAAACGATCACTATATTCAAAAAATGTTAAGTGTGTTAGACACTCCAGCATATGGCATTTCTTCTTTGAATGAAATGAATGTAAGTATCAACAGAATCAAAGGATACTATAGGGATTTATTTATAGAGGGGAGAATAGACCTAGACACCTTTGACTATATCAACATCACCCAGTCTAGAACTCCGGTGATGTTTGGTATACCTAAGGTACATAAAAATCTTGCCAACCCCCCCATGAGGGCTTTAGTCGATGGGAGGTCTTCTATTTCTTACCCTTCAGCCAAATACATTGACTTCTTATTGTCTAAGTATTTGAAAATGGTCCCAAGCATCTGTAAAGATTCGTGGAGTTTTCTTACAAGCATCAATGACATAGGTTTTGAAAGTTCTTGCAATTTTCTAACAATCGACGTAGTCGATTTATACACCTCAATACCACACCGAGAAGCTATTGAATGGTTGGAACTTCTCCTTACTGAACTTAAAGCCCCTAGAAATGAAATTAACAACATTACAGAACTGTTAGATATAGTTCTATCTTCGAACTTTTTCATTTTTGACAAAGATTATTACATTCAAAAACAAGGGGTTGCGATGGGCTCCCCTTGTGGGGCTATAGTAGCCAATATGTTTATGGCATATTGGGAGAAGGAGTACGTCCTTAACCATCCAGACTGGAAAGCAAGAATTGGGTACTACACCAGGTTTTTGGATGATATATTCATCCTTTTTAAAGGTGATGACCAAGTAGCGCAACTGTTTGTAGATTTTCTTAATCAAACTACTTCTTTTTTAAAATTTACTTTCAAGTTTGCTGTTAATGAGATTGACTACTTGGATGTTAAACTTAAAAAAGACCTAACTAACCTTAGATTTGTTTCATCCATCTTCCGCAAGGAGACCTATGTAAATAGTTTTTTACATTTTACTAGTGCCCACCCTTTTAAGTTGAAAAGAGCTATTATCAAAGGCCAACTTGTAAGGGCAGTTAGAATGTGCAGCGAAGTTAAGGACTTCGAAAATGAGTGTGACTTATTAACAGGTTTCTTCATTAACCGTGGATATCCTAGGTCCATAGTAGAGGAACTTGTTGTTGAGGTCACATTGAAGAGGGAAAGAGGATTTTTTTAGGCCATTAATCTATGACAAAAGAATGGCCCTTGCCGATTGTCTTGAAAACACAATTGAGCCTGTAACCAATGTTCCCTGTTTGGCTACTACTAGGGAGAGTCTTTCTAAGGAGTTTACTTTGAGTTTTACAACTACCTTTAATTTAGAATCAAGGCAAATCTCTGACATCATTGAAAAGAATTGGTATTTTATTACCAATAACTCCCTTTTGGTTGAGAAACTAGGGGTAAAACCGAGAATTACATACAAAAGAGGAACTAATATAAAAGACTTTCTACAAAAAAATCACCCTGTTCAACTCTTTTCTAGAACTAGAGGTTGTTTTTCTTGTGGAACATGTAGCTGGTGCCATGTTGTACGGACAGGAAATTCATTTAGCATAGGCCACAGAAAATATGACATCAACAGCAGAATAAATTGTGAAACTAAATCCATCATATATGTGGCTTTTTGTGTTTGTTGCTCGGCTTTCTACGTCGGTAAAACCGACAGGAAATTTAGGGAGCGTATATATCAACACTGTTATGCCATAAGGAAGAACAAAAGTGATAATGCTCTAGCTAAGCATGTTGAGTCAAATCCCGGTCATAATTTTGTTTTCATGGGAATAGATTGTACACATAGACCCTTTAGGGGTGGCCCTACTTCTCTTTTGCTAGAGATTTCAGAATTAGAATGGCAATTGAAGCTTGACGCCTTTAACCTTCCAGGTTTAAATGAGAGCTGTAACATTGCCCTAGTTTTAAAGTATAGGGCTTATTTACGTTAAAACAAAGTAATTATAGAAAAGAGATATGACCTTTTCTTTAGCCTATGTTATATAATTGTACTTAAAGTTACATTTTATAACGGATTGTTTATAATTTTTTATTATGATTGTTAGCATTTTATAGTTTATAGTTTTTTAGGTAAATATACTTTTAAATAAAAGGTCTGGTTGTGTTTACACAGTTATCCTACCACACCTTAATTGATTGTAGGTGCACTTACTATTTAAATGTTTGGTGCCTTTTTACTGTGTTTTCTTGCTTCTGAGGAAGCTACTTTGTACTGGTAGCGAAAACGCTGCTTTTTTATTTAAAATAAAAGTGCGTTCAGGATTACTGGCTCTTGTGGATTGTTTGGCACGTCAACGCTTGTGTTTTCCAACAGTTTGTGGTGTGTCTTGTTACCATTTGGTTAAAAGCAAATATGTATTGATTTATTGTGTTGTTTCCATTGTCAAGAGTGATGTAGATTACATTCACCAATATAAAAGAGCATAATATCTTACTCTGTATAACACACACACACACACACGTACACACGCGCGCACGCACGCACGCGCGTGCACGCACACACACACACACACACACACACACGCACACACGCACACACAGAATTGAAATATATGTTAGAGGAATACCAGGAGGCCAAATCCCCCAAATTAGGGATACAGGGGGCTTGCATCCTTGCAAAAATATATTTTTCCATTTTTATTCTTTTTCAAGTTATGTTTCATGATATTCAAAATTTTGTGAAGCATGAGTCAGTAGAATTAAGTGGTGGAACACGGGGAAACCTGTAGGACTGGGCTTTCCAGTTTAATTTTTCCAAATCTTTTGTGTTTCCACTACCATGACTGGCATGGACCTCACTCCTACGTCAAGGAATAATTAAAGTTCATGAAATTAAAATTCTTTCAATCTTTGATGTTGGCCAAAAGTGCTCCTTGTAACACCCACAATCAGCCCTGAATTGACTCTTTCTGCAATTTATATGGATGTACATTATTGGTAGAATATCTAAATATGATTGTAGACTATTTTGTATTAGACCTATTTCTCCTACTACTATTGGAACTGTCTAGGTATCTTTCTTCCACATTGCTCTTGCTTCTGCCTGCAAATCCTGATATTTGATGGCTTTGTGTGCCTCTGTACATGTGACACTGTTATTGTTAGGTGTAGTATCTTCATTGATCAATGTTACTTTTGTCCTTTTTTCATGGACTACTATATCTGTTTTTCTCGCATCTATTTTTTGAATTGTTGGTAATGGGTGATCCCACATTGTGTACATGTCAATGGGTGATCCCACATTGTATACATGTCAATGGGTGATCCCACATTGTGTACACGTCATCATTCACTATTATGCTTTGTAGTTCATTCTTCCAGTGCTTCTCTGCTATTTCTGTATTGTAGTGTTTGCAGAATCCCTAGTGCAACAATCTTGTCATGTCACTGTGCCATTCAGTGTGAAGGCCCTCTGCTAGGAGTGTACCACACCCAGTAACAAGGTGTGCAACTGTTTTAATTCTTTTTTATAGAACATACATGTTCAATGGACCTTGCAAACCAATGTATGCATAGTCCGCTGTTGTGGGCTGCCATTATCAGCCTTTCATCCTTTGGTATCAACTCACCTCTTCTTAACCATTCATGCAACAAATCTTGATCAACATGAGGCTGATCCTGGCTGGAACCAGGGGTCCTAATGCAGAGATGAAAAGTCAGCAAGCAAAGGAGAGTAGTAGTGCTGAAAGTGAATTCATCTTCAAGTCTTGGTGAGTACTTTTGCGAGGTGGATCCTGTTTTTCACAAAATCACACCAAGGTGACACTGATATATAGACTGTATTTATATAGAATATATCAGGGACAGAAGTAAGTTAAAAACAAAAAAAGATAGCTGGGTGCACAAGTTCCAGCATAAAAAAGTGCCCAATCCTGGTAGGTGCACTCGTGCCAGGACTGGAAAAAATGACAGTGTAGAATCCTCAAAATACAAAAACATTCCTACAGTGGAACCAGGCCAGGCCTAGGGGGGAGGATGCCCCCTCTTTTGTAAAAGGAAGTAGCAGTCTGCAAAAATAACAAAAACTGATAAGCCAAAGAACAATAAAGATGGTAGAGTGGACTATTGAGGATAAGAAAGAAATTATGTATTGTTACTATTATGCAAAAAGACCAGAATTTCCAGACACAAGATATATCAAACGATTAAGAGAGAAATTAGAGGAAAGAAAAATACTTCTGCAGAAAAAAACTGTCAGAAGCTTCAAATAAAAATTTGTGTTTATTAATACAACTGATTTTTGAAAAACAGTATACAGATCAAGAAACTTTAATCTGTTTGGAAAAAGAGGCATCTGAGGAAGTGCAAAACTATAAGCAACAAAACCTAGAGATATTTGAAAAATATAAAAAAGAAATGGGAAAGAAAGAGAGACGTGATATGGTACAATGTTTATGCAAAGGAGAAAGCCAAATTAATCAATATAAAGAAGGCAGCCCCAAAGATATTCGAAGACAAATACAGGTAAATGCATCCAGATATGGAAAATTTCACAATAAAAAAAATAATATCACAAAGATGTAATGTGGAACATATTAATAAAGTAGAAGTTAAAGAAATAGAAGTTAAAGTTAAAGAGTGCCTTTGACGTGAATGATTTAATATAGAAGGTCTAACACAGACTACATCACAGCATGATGGTGTGAGTCCCCAGAGTAAGGAAAAGCAAGAAGATCAGGAGACGTGAAGAAGAAATATGGACATGGGAAAGAAAAAGAGATTTAATATGGTGTAATATTTTTGCAAAGGAGAAAGCAAAACTAACTAATACAAAAAGAGCAGCACCAAAGATATTTGAAGAGAAATACAGGCATCCAGATATGGAAAACTTTACAATATAAAAAAAAGAAGACTAAGAGAAAAAGTAGAAAAAGAGATTAGTAATGGAGAAGTCAAAGAAATAGAAACTGAGGTTATGGACCAGCTGCAACGAGAAGGATTCAGTGTAGAAAATTTAATGCAGAAAGCACCTAAACAGGATAGAGCAATGGATATCGAAATTAAAAGCAAACCAGTGGAACAGGAAGCAATTGGTCAGGTGCCATATCAGGATATTTTGTAGCATTCCACAGGAAACCAGTATAAATGTCCACATGAAACTAGACAGCAAGGAAAGGAACAGGAAACTGTGGAAACTCTGATGCAGTCAATGTTGAGGCCACTGAGTTCCCATATGTCAGAGCAACAGATGACACAGGATGAAATTGAAGAGAATGTGACACAGGAAGATGCTATAGAACTTTCTATAGAATGCCTGCAGGAAATGAAAAACAAGGGATGTGCCCTCAGTTTAGAAGAAAATGAGCTAAGAGAAGAGTTACTTGATTTAATGGACATGGATAGATATATTAAGATCAATGAGAGAAATAGACTGCAAAAGGTCAGTAAAACCCAAAAAGTAAGACGTCCGGTAAAACAAATTAATGCAGTAATAAGGACTGTCCATAGAGATCCATGCGATATAATGGAAGTAAATAGGATATATTACTGTACTGCTAAATTATTAACTGATAAAGTTCTACCATAAGCGCACAGGGTAGTGAGGGGAAGGAAGGGGAGAAATTGAATACCATCATGGAAGTATCGAATAGAGAAAACTATAAAACAATTAAGAAAAGAAGTGTCACTGTTAGAAGATTATAGAAGAGGGAATAGATCAACAAAAATACTAAGAAAGATAGACGTGATTAAAGCAATGCACGGCATTACAACAGACCAGGATCTATCATGCACTATCGCAAATAAACCAAAAATTTCAGCACAGGTGGAAAACTTAGAAGATGCACAGATAAATATAAGGGAAAAGTACAAAATAAGCAATTTATTGAGGACCCAAAAAAAGTTTTATAGAGAATTGGGAAATAAGGTAAAAGGAATTGAAAGACCACCAAAAAAAGTGGGAGTAGATACATTTTGGAGAAGTACCTATGAGGATCCTGTGGAACAGAACAAAGATGCTAAATGGATAGAAGAAGTAAAAGAAAGAATAAGAAGTTTAAAGGTACAGGATATGAAATGAGATGAAATAATAGCCAGACAGATTGAAACAAAGTTAAGAAAAGCCTCTAACTGGAAAACTCCAGGCCCAGATGCAGTACCTAATGCCTGGTTAAAAGTATTAACATCTTTGCAGGAGGATTTAGCCATGAGTAAGAACTATTTATATGTGCACCCCAAACAGGCATCACACAGGCTAACAACAGGCAAAACAATGCTCTTACTTAAGAGTGAACCTGCAAGCTACCCTGAAAATTATAGTCCAATTACTTTCTTTCCGACGACGTATAAACTATACATGGGAATTGACGCAGACAGAGTTTATAGTCATTTAGAAGAAAACTCAGTTATGGCAGTAAAACAAAAGGGCAATAAAAGAAAGTCATATGGAACAAAGGATCATTTATTGTTAAAAAAGTTATAGTGGAGAACTGTAAAAAGGGGAAGAATCTAAGTATGGCATGGATTGACTACAAAAAAATTTTGATAGTATCCCACATTCATAGTTAAAAGAGTGCTTAAAAATGTATAAGATACATGATACACTGATTGACTACATTACAGTAACCATGAAACAATGGCAGACCACTTTGCAATTAAACCATGATACAGGACAGATTATTATCCTAGGGATAAAAATTCAAATGGGGATATTCCAAGGTGACTCTCTGTCACCATTGCTATTCTGCCTTGCCATTAATACATTAAGCTGTTTACTTAACAGCTTAGGCCATGGCTACAATTTGGCTCCTAGAAAACAACATAGTCTTATAACTTCTCATCTTCTCTTTTGTCAATGATGTAAAACTGTATAGCTCATCATATGAGGAACTGAAAGTACAGCTGCATGTTGTCAAAACTTTTTTAGATGATATTAGAATGTCATCTGGTCTTGATAAATGCGCAAAAGCAATCTTTAAATCAGGAAAACTGCATCATCAGGAAAACATCAGTTTGGGACAAGAATGTGATATAAAAGAACTTGAGCAAGAGAGATTGTATAAATACCTGGGAATTGATGAAGGATCAGTTGCCGACCGTCTAAAAAAACTCCACATATACTCTGTCGCATATCATCTACTCAGAGGCGATCTCTGTTTAACATACAAGGCCAATGTCAAACCCATAGCTGTTGGACATGCTACAATTAAAGAAATCCCAATCCCTCAGAGACACATGCTCCAGGGATCTAAACCTTGTCTTTATAATGAACAAAACTTGCTGGAGAGATAGGTTCCTGGCCCAGAGACTCCCCAGACTCTGGAATAGACTGCCCATACATGCCAAGGAGAGCGCCTTTTTGGCCCTCTTCAAAAGGAACCTTGATGATTGGATGGGAGATTGGAAATTCACCCCGGGGATCACGTCAATTGCCCTGCTAGACAGGGATCCAGGGAAGTAAATACTGTGGGAAGAAATAGCCAGGGAATTGTTATGGCTAGGCTTGTATAGGCCCTAGGGCCAATAGCCTAGTACCAGCCTATGAACCTATGAATAAATCATGCACAAATGTGAATAAAACTCAGTAAAGAATACTTTAGAAGACTTAAATTAATCCCAAGAACAGCACTGACGTCTAGGAACAAGATCCAAGCTATAAATCAATTTGCTCTTCCTGTCCTAGCATACAGTTTTGGAGTGATTGACTGGCCCCAAAAAGTGTTGGATAGATTTGATATTAAAACAAGAAAGATGCTTCATGCACACTAGATGATTTATAAAAATCAGTGTATACCAAGATTATATATTCCCCATTCCGAAGGAGGGATGAGCTTCCTTGAAATTGATTACATGTATAGATCTGCAATCATGGGACTCCACATATATCTACTGACCTCACAAGATCCAAATGTAGTGAAAGTTTTGAAACATGAGGAGAATAAAGCTAAGATGATGTCTCTGCTTAATTAAGCAGAAGCATATCAACATCAAGCAGGAATGGAAATCAAACCAGAAGCAGATAAAAAACAGGAAGCAACTGAATGTGCCAAAAAACAAAAGAAAGAATATAAGGTGAAGGACCAGATGAGAAGGCAAGATATATGGAAAAAAACATAAATATAGTTGCAAGCATAGAAAACTTCTGGAAGAGCCTCATGTTGATCAAGAACAACACAGGAATGGTTAAGGAGAGGCACATTTCTATTCCCTTATGCCACTGGAGTTCACAGTTATTGTTCTCTGCCAATAATCACTGTGTTGTGCATATTACTTGGTAAAAGCCTTGCATTACTGTGTTCCAACCATGCTGAATGTTTATATTGTACATATTGTATTTACAAAGTATAGCATGTTTCTTAATTGGCATTATCATTCTTTCACTTTGTAACCAAAAAAAAAAAATGTTATTTCTTTACTCACTGTACTGTATGGAGGTTTTCTCCCCAGGACTCCACTGAAAAGGGACAGCAGTTGTCCAGTTGGACTATCCTGGTAAACAAATGTTAAATAAATAATAAGGAAAGAAAGAAAGAAAGAAAGAAAGGAAGAAAGAAAGAAAGAAAGAAAGAAAGAAAGAAAGAAAGAAAGAAAGAAAGAAAGAAAAATGAAAGGTTAATATTGGCAGATAGTGGGTTATGTACACACTGGTTTACAAAGTCCATTGAACATGTGGGAGAAAGAGACAAATGTAGGTTTTGTAAAACCACATTGGAAACAGTCACACACCTTGTGCTTGAAAGGCATAATAATGTGGTGAGACTGTTGCACTGGTAATTGTGCAAACATTATGGTATCGAAGTGGCTGAAAAACACTGGAAACATGAGCCACAAAGCATCATAGAAAATGATGAAGTTTATATCACATGGGATCACCCATTACCAACAGTTCAAAAGATAGATGCTAGATAACCAGAAATAGTGGTCCAAAAAAAAGAAGACACAACTAGCATTGATCACTGAAATCACCACACCCAGTGATTATAGTGTCATACGTAGACACAGACACAAAGTAATAAAATACCAAGATCTGCAGGCAGAAATGAGAGGAATGTTGAAGAAAGATACCCAGACAGTTCCAATAGTAGTAGGAGCAATGCGTCTTATAAAAAAGAATTTACAATCATATTTAGATATGTTACCAATGCATGTAACCCTGTACAAATTGCAGAAGGAGTCATTACTGGGCACATTGTGGGTGCTGCGAAGAGCACTTTTGGCTGACATCAAAGATTGAAACAATACTAATTTCTTGAACTTTACTCATACTTTGACTTAGGAATGGGGTCCATTCCCGTCATGGTATTAGAAACCCAAAAGATTTGGAGAAATTAGAAAAGAGAGGAACCAGGAAATTATCAAATCTTATGTGTAAATAGAGAAATAGTGAAACAGTTATTTATTCCAAAATATGTTTAGCACTTTCATCCAACTTAGTGAATAGACTTATCAGAACATCTTTTATCACCTCATTACGTTACCTATTTACAATATTGAATGATAAAGAGCTAAACATGTTTTGAATAAATATCTGTACATTTATATATAAGATCTGACCATTTCCTGGTTCTTTTGCTGACTTGACCCAGTTTTTCTTTGTGATGTTTATAACATCTTTTGTGATAATAATCTTTAAGAGTTGTGGGTTACATGCAGTTATAGGAGCAATATGAGAAATATAGCTTGGAGGTAGAGATTATCCTTTGTCTATAAGGCAGGTACATTTGCATGTATCCTTTAGGTGTACTATTTGTTCTTTCCAGAACTGTAATTAACTTACTAAGTTGCTGGCGTTGTGGTGGGACATGGTTACAATTTACAGGGGAAAATTTTACAGAAGGACTTTTCGTCTGTGGAGATGCAAGAAATGAGGAGGGACTAGAGTTGTTCTGGCTTCTACTAGAGTAGGGAGAGGATTTTATTTTGAGTGTGCTCCTTAGGGATGGGCAAAAAGAACTGGTTAGTATTTTAAAAGTGAGGGTGGGTAGAAGGGGTGTGGAAAGAGTGATGACAGTCAAAATGTGGCAACACTGTCTTATGTCAATAGATGTGTCCTCTATCAACTAATAGGTTTCATGCATCAAAGAGTCAAACATTAGAAAAACCTGTAAGAAAGCAGTACAATTTTCAAAACAGCATCACAAACACATATGTATTAAGCACTCAGTCAGCTATGTACCCTGGGTATTAGACAAAATGCTTATGTATCTCTAGATCCAAAAGATAGAAAACAAGAATATGGCACAGTTATCATCATTTGCACAGGGTGTTATGGGGGGGGGGCAGGAGGCCGAAGCTGACACAAAATGTAGTGAGTGTGTGTGAGTAAGAAAGACAAACAGGCAAAAATGTTGATACAGTATCAAATGGCCACTGAGACAGAGGGAGCTGTAAGCCTCATGAATGACCCATGTAACTTTTATGTGTGTGTGTCTGTATGGGCACTCAAGGTGAAATGCGTGTGAGTGTCTGCAAGAACACAGCCATGCTCTGTGCTAGCTCTATGTCCTGGTAAGTTGGACAGGTGTGTGCCATGCATGGTAGAGGTGACAGTTCATTATTATTGTATTAGACTGCAAGAACTGGCTCCAGCAGGAGTTGCACTGATACATTCATGTCCGTGGTCAGATGCAATGCTGCTAAGTGACCGTGACTGATGTCTGCTGGATGAGGTCTCCTCACAACTATGCCCAGGAACATGACCTTATGCCCTACCACCTCTGGGCGTGGATACCTCAATCACTGATGGAGCAGTGGAAGTAGTCCTCTATGGGAGCATGATCAGGCACAACCATGTTGTCTAACATCAGATGATAATGCTGACCTATGCCCACATGGATGGCATTCCCTTAACCTCCCAGCAGACATTTCATCACAGACACTGCTTGTAGCACTGTGTCATTCATCTGATCCACTAAATTGGCAACTTGGGAGTAGCAGTCATGCATGTCAGCCTGTGCCACATCTATAAAACTAAGCATGTCCTGTCAGGCCCTATTGGAACATGTCTGCATCTTTATGACAGTCCTAAATATATGTCAAGTGGCACATAAAGAAACAAAATGATCAAGTGGAGGGTGGACAGTAGGTCTCCTATAATCACCCCTAACAATTCTCCTGTGTGGCACCTCACCCACACTTTGGCTATGACCAAAGTCAACTGGCACTGAAGCCACAGTAACCACACTATTCTGAACAAGTGTGTCACCCTCTACCTGTCCAATATCTTTGGGCTCACTGGAATAGGTACTTATAGGCCTACCAGATGTGTCTGATGGAAATACAGGGGTTTGCTGAATATCAACCTCAGTGTCAGATTCAACCTCTGCACCCCGCAACTGTACCTCTGTTTGGCCAACATCATCATCAGAGTCTGCTGATACTCTGATATCAGGTAGTAAGAGTCCTAAACTTCCACTGCCAGGATCTCCTGTGATAATAAGCAACAAACACTGGAAAGAAATCAATACCTGCACTACACTTTAATATTTGATAACAAACTAACACTGGTGCCACTATCACAGATAGTACAGCAATACACACACTCATGATATCCACCTTACAGATATGGATAAATGCATATTTCTATCAAATGGTCATCAATAATTGAATAAAAATGTTTGTGTTACCATGTGCAAATGACTCCACACTTGCTATAGCAGATAGTTCTGGAAGAAGTTAAGCAAAAGGTAAGGACACATACAATCATCACAATTCCAATAACACCGCAGGTCTGTATCAATTTATCAATAGGTTCACCCAAAAAATAAATAAATAAATAAATAATTAAAATGACATGGACAATTACAGAATATTTTACTATGCAATAAAATGTTATAAACTGACATATGGAAGCTTACCTGGAAAATCCTCCTGGCACATACTTGTCCTCCTAGAAACATCAGCACCAACATCAATCACATGTTTCCACTGAGCTCTATGGATCTCTGACAGTGGATAGGAACTCTTCATTTGGTGTTTGCGGTGGCTGTGTGGCAGCCCCTATGTAGGCAGCTGTTCACGGGCAACTGCAGCTGCTCTACTCCTGGCTAATGAAATCATATCAGTGACCCTATGATAAACCTGATCATACGTCCTGCTGTGACCCCCTACAGCATTTACATAATTGACTATCTGTTTACAAATCTGCATTCTGTCTGCCATATGCCCATGTCCAGTGATGGGAGTAATATATTACAATATGTAATGTATTACTGTAATATATTACAATTTCTAATAACTAGTAATATAACTAGTTACCTTCAAAATAGTAACTAGTAATAGTAATATATTACTTTTTTTACTAACTAGTAACTTAAATGTGAGTTACTTTTGAGTTACTTTTGCTTAAAAAAGTGGTTCTCAACGTGTTCAATATCGCCCCCAAAACAGTGATAGAAAACTTCCTGGGGCCCTAGATAGTACAGATAGTAATCAGATGTTAGGAGGTAATAGAGACTTTGAAGGGGCAATTTGGATAAAAAATGACAATGTAATGTTGGCACAACTCATAGCATGTAGCATTCATAGCATACCTCTCAACTTTGCCAAATTCCTCTGCATTTCCTGGTTTTGGGCTGAAAATAATAGGATGCCACAAATTCCCAGTTGGCCACATTAAATCCAAATTTCAGCTTGCAAACAAGAGCATCAGAACCATCCCACTTTTAAGAGGCTTCAATTAAAAAAAAAAAAAAAACACCCCATGATGGCGGCACCTTTTCCTTTAAGGAGGATCATTTGCTACTCCTTACTGACTAAAAAAACAATTGCCGATGTCATTGATTTCATGCCCCATATGTAGATAATGCCAGAGAAGGGGTATAACGATTCAGATTGAGGCATCTATTATTCTAATTCATTTACTGATTTTGTGTCAGTATGCATTTTGAACAATAAGATATACTGAGTTGTTGAAATCCTCAACAATTTAACAGAAAATCAAGCATTTGCCAGAGACAGGGCAAAAAACAAAGGCAAAATCAGGAATAATTGGTAGGTACAATTGCATATTATTCTGCTGTTTGAAAGGTGGACGTCATGTTAGTGAGTTTGTGTTTCAAATATTTCCCCGATGTAAAGAAATGCAGTTTAAGAGCCTGTAGCCCACAGAATTCATATACTGCTCAGAATCTCAGATCAAAAAATTTTAAATACAGCCATTTGCCAAGCATAATGTGTGGAGGAGGGGCAATAGTCTGAAATCAGGAACAAATTTTCAATAGGGCACTTATAAACTTAGAACGGTATTAGAATGACACTTTTTGCATTAGTGTGCAGTTTCTGAAGGATATCAAGAATGAAAACATTTTCAAGAAAGATTAATACACTGTGTACACATATATATATATATATATATATATATATATATATATATATATATATATATAGGTTCTATATTACGCGATCGAAGAGACTTTTCTTCGAATGAGTAATATTCAAACCTAAAAAATCGAAAACACTAAACTTGTTTTCCTGGGGAAAAAAAATTGTTGGCCATTCTCGCGGTTTGCCCTTTTCCCCAACATTGAGCAATCTCGGAGTTGGTATATTTAGTTAGGGGGTGTGTGGGGGGCACATCCCCCCATGTTGGGGAGGTGGGGGGTCAAAGCCCCCCACTTTATTAGGATTGTGAAGTTTGTGTTGTTTGTTTGCGGCCCCATTATGTTTTTCCCTAGAAAAAAAATCACGGACGTGGCTATTTGCGGTTTAGTGTTTTCAGTGTTTTGGGTTCGAATATTATGTGTTCGAAGAAAAATCTTTTCAATCGTGTAATATAGCCTATATATATATATATATATATATATATATATATATATATATATATATATATCTGTCAGAGTTTACATACTAACACAAATCCTGTTGTTCTATCAGCTTTCAAAGTTTATAAGAGCGATATTTTAAATTCTGTCCCTATTTTTGGACCTTTGTCCTCCCATTATGCTATATATGCTATACATATATATATGCTATATATATACAATTTTCCTTGTAGCATGTGAATAGTTCTAGCATGTACTTGAAAAATACACTCATACCTTAGCAAGATCAGAAGGCTTCTGTGCAGATAAATCCAAAGTAATAGCAATCTTCTTCTGTGTTCTCCACATACACAGCTCTCCTCTCCTTCAAGTTCCCTAGCTACATGGTTACCTTTTTATAGTGTAGATTTAGGCTTCTCAGCACTTGGATATGAGGTATGAACTCGTTAGAATTGTTGAATGACAAACTTCTGACTGTCTAGCATGTTTGAACATAGTGTAGACGCTACCTCAGTGTTAGTTGTTAATGGATTACAACTGTGAATGATTATTGGTAGAGAGAAGGTAGACACAACAGCAATTCAGACTACCTTATCTGCAGTGGGTGTGTCACTGAGGATACACTTACAAAGTGTAGAAGTAACTGCAGCAAGCTTTTAAATGGGAGTGAACAGCATGTGTCTAATTTCTGTTCACTAATAGCCAAACTTTCCTGCCTTTGCTAAAAACTGTTTGTGTTTTACTGTCATGTAATTTTATCATACATTTCAGTGAAAATGATACAAAATGCCCTACAGACTGCATGTCTGAGAGTACAGCACAGATAACAGAAAAATTAACACAATGCAAAGAGAAGACAGAGCTGCATTTGTTCATAAAATATTCATAACTGCATGTGTGATCACTCATTGCACTAAATATGTAAGCAATACATGTACTAGCAAGTGAGAATGTAGAAGTGTGTATGTCCTTGTAATGCTTTGGAGGAAATGGGACTTGCTTGTATGCACAATGATTTGTATTCTTGCTGCAAAGTTGTTTCTGTGGCAAGGAGAGATAAGACACCTCCAGTGTGTTTTACAGTTTCATTAGTCTGACAATTCAAAACCAGACTTGTGTCAAAATCCATAAGGTTTGTTGAAAAGTATTTGTAATGTTGTTTCTGATTCATTCTATATTCTTTCTTTCTTTTTTTTTTTTTTTTTTTGAATATCACTGTTAGTGAGATCTGTGACTTAGTGCAAATATCGTGAAATGGCGAAATAATTTAGAATTTATGCAAGTTGCTTCAATGATAAAGACAGGATGAATTAAAGCTGTGCATCAAGTGTTGGTGTAGCACATCTGTTGAATACAATAAGTTACACTCCACTTAGTATACGTAGATCAAGGTTCAAGTCCCATATCTATCTTTTACTGAGAAAAAGTAATAGACCCTTTTTACAATAATAATCCATGTTGAGTTTTGCTAATCTCTTTTGTGCATTGCTCACTTCCAGGCAAACACAATGTAATGGCCCGGTCAACAAGCAGACATTGTTAGTTTCAAAAAGGATATATTGTTGCATCTATTATCATCCATTGCTCAAACATGCTAAGTGGCATTGCACAATGGTCAACAAGCTTCCACAATACTTGCAGACCCAAAGCACCTGCAGACACCAAACAGACACTTGTCAATTTCAAAATGGATCCATTCTATCTGGCATGATTTGCCACCCTGCAAACACACTAAGCGGCATTGCACAGTGATCAGCATTGTATATTATGCATGATTTGCCACTGTGCAAACACACTAAAGAGCATTGCTAGATGGTCAGCAAGCTTCCACAACACCTGCAGCTCCAGAACACCTAAAGACACCAAACAGACAAGTGTCAAATTCAAAATGGATCCATTCTATCATGTGTGATTTGCCACCCTGCAAACACACTAAGCAGTGTTGCACAGTGATCAGCATACATACTTAGTAATGAATGTGAAAATATACAGCTGCTGCATAGTTGTTCCTTTGGCATCAGGTATAAGTTCAGGACTACAATACTGGTTTGCCTTGGTTCTGATACAGCAAATCCAGAGTTGTATTACTGCTGTTCCAGTTTATTTTTTATAACATTTAACATTAGAAAAATAATAATACATAGGAATAACTATCTATAGCATATCCATTGACCATACACAGGATATCAGCTACATTATTACTTGTAACTGTGGATATTCATAGATTTATGGCTTTACAATTTACCATTTATTTTATGAGCTTTCACATAAAACACATACCTCGTTAAAAACTCAGATCTTTAAAGTATATGTATAACTAATGAGCAGGTCTGACAAACAATGTCTCGGTTGCAATGAACACTCTATACAGTAATGACTGTAACAAATACATTTGTTGCCCACTAACTGTAGTTTGGCAGGGGATTCTACTCTTACTGCAGTCATCTGTTGTGTGTATTTGTGTTCATTTGGCTGGCATTCAACAGACCATTTTAGAAGAGCATGTGAGACATTCCTTCTACCATATTCTTGTCATCAGATACTGCTGATGTAGTCAGTTATAAAGTTTTGTCTGACACTATAAAGGCCAGACTTGTGCTGTTGTGTTTGCATTGAGTACTGTGCATTGTAGATAGGTAGGTAGGGGTTCTACTCTCAATATGGTCAACTAGTGTGCTTATGTTTGGTTGGCTCACATTTAATAGATCATTTTAGAACAGCATGTGAGACACTCTTATGATCATCTTCTTCTCAGACACTGCTGATGTCATCAACTATAAAGTTTAGTCTAACTCAACAAAACCCAGATTTATGCTGCAGTATTTTCATTAAGTACTGTGCTCTGTAGATAGTTAGATAGGGGTTCTACTCTCACTTTGTTCAACTGGTGTGTGTGTGTTTGTATTCCATTGATTCACATTTAAGAGATCATTTTAGGACAGCATGTGAGATACTCCTACTACCATCTTCTTCTCACCAGACACTGCTGATATCATCAGCTATAAAATGTTGTCTAACATTAAAAAATCCAGACTTCTGCTGTGGTTCTGCTCTCACTGCAGTCAGCTGGCATGTTTGTGCTCAGTTGGTTTACATTTAGAGACCATTTTAGAACAGCATATGAGACTCTCCTACTACTGTCTTTTTCTCACCAGACACTGCTGATATCCTCAGCTATAAGTTGTTGCCTGACACTATAAAAACAGACTTGTGCTGTGGTGCTTGCATTAATGTACTGTAGACAGTTAAGTGGGGTTCTAGTCTGTAAAAAATAAATAAATAAACCACACCAGTGGTAAAACCGAGCTTCACTTTATTGAGGAAAATAGTCAAGTGACTGAGCAGTTTCGCCCTACACACAAAATGGGCATCATCAGAGTCACCATCTTATTAAAACACTTCCTTATATACATAGATACATTAAACAATCAGCAGGCACTCAATTATTTCGTTAAAACCTGAATTCACTAATTTTAAGCTTCAGCCAAATACACTTAAAATACATTTTACTGACCTCACTGCAGCCAACTTGTTTGTGTATGTATTCAACAATCAGTATGGTAACAAGATTAAAATGACATGTGAGTTTTCAGTTATGTAAGACACTCCTCAGAACATCTTCTTGTAACATACATTAATGATGTCATCCTGTATAACATGCATTCTGAAAGTTTTTGTGCTGTGGTAGTAACAGTAAGTACTTTGTTCCAAAGCTTTTTTACCCATATATATAGGGGTTTTGATCTCACAGCTGGCAACATGAGTGTGTATACACCGAAATATTACTTTTGAGACAATTTTAAAGATAGATGTGACTCCACATCCATGTCAGACACTCCTCCCAAGATGTTCTTCTCAGCATACAATGATGCTATCGTAC
Source organism: Protopterus annectens (assembly GCF_019279795.1). Taxonomy (NCBI): domain Eukaryota; kingdom Metazoa; phylum Chordata; order Ceratodontiformes; family Protopteridae; genus Protopterus; species Protopterus annectens. Next base: position 428,481,215 of record NC_056732.1, on the reverse strand, counting down.
TTCATAAAGTGCAGTGTTACCGTGTTAAAACCAGACATATGTGGTGGTGCTAGTGTTGCATTGCATGGCATTCATCTTCTTTACTTACTCAGGTGTAATGTTCAAATCAGACGCAGTGTACTGCTGTACATGTGGTTGTTGGTACATTAGAGCCATTGTATGATCTTTTGAATCACTCTTCATTTCACTACCACGTAGAAGAAATGTCAATGTAGCCCCATGCATCCACAATCCAGTTTTAACCTCTGGCCATATTACATCCTTCCTGCAGAGGAGTGGAAGATGTACTCATGTCAAATATGCATACAGACATCATATAGCAGAATCCTTCCATGAGGCTCTGCAAGCCATCTCCAGACCACTGCATGTGTGATTGCTAGTTCTGTCATGGTGTGGCGCACATGTCCCATATGGACAGTGGCAGTTTGCAATGCAATCTGACAAATACACACACACACACACACACACACACACACACACACACACACACACACACACACACACACACACACACAAAGAATACGCTTACTATCTTCCATCATATAGATATAGGGATTTTGTTTTAAATGCTGTAATAATGGCTAGGATTTATGTGAAGTTGGCCATTAGCTTGATAATATTCTATGACACTATGGACAATGGACATGTCAATGTTGCTGTCATTGACATGCTCTATGTTGAGGTGGGGATGTCCAGCATGCCTACAAGAGGGTATTACAATCTGTGATGTGAGCTAATGTACTGATGACCACTGCTGCAATTTCATCACATGCTTCTTCTATAATAGCTATAGTAATACGTCTCCTGAGAACTGTTGACATGATATGATAATTTTAATGTATATTGTTGGTGTATTAAGACATGTGTTGTTATAGTAGAGCAGATCGGCATTCAACACAGTACTCATTTCACCATCACAGAGACACTTGCACAATGGCACTGGTGTGCATGTGTTTACCTACCATTATTAAATGCTCTGTGACAGACATCAATATAAATCCATGCTGATTACATGAGCACTTAAGTTTTATTTCATCCATGTTGTAATGCTGTGATACAAAAAAATGTCACATGTTTTGACTCAATTGCAACCTTGTGGAATGCATTGTATGTGCAGCTGTGTTGCTATTCCTAAGGATTATTAATATATTCATCAGCTCCAGCTTTCTTGTCAAGATATGTTCTGCATGAGCCATAAACAACTGATTTGTAATGTGTTCTAAATGACATTAAGCCACTCAAACACAGCTTTCCCATGAAATACATGTAAGCATATGTTGATCAACTGATGCAATTATGTGACTGTGTGAACAGTGCTAGTGTGTGGCATGTGATGCATGACTAAGGCTGTATTTGGAGTTGTTTTCACAAGTCATGTGTTTCATTAAATGTGACATGTTAGGCGGAATACACAACTAAGCACAGTTTGTGTATGGTACCAGCCATACTAAACCAGAGAAAACAGACAATTTGCTAGCTGACAGTTTGTCTCACACTTCACACTCCTGTCACCACTGTCCATCAGCTAAAGTATACATGCAAACATTAAGTAGTTTTTCTCCTCAGGAGAGCGGCTCATATGTGCACTCTCTGTGGCTAATAACACAGAATCCATAGTTTGCCTATAGTGTAATTAAAACCTGACCTAGTAGACACAGTTGGATCACTACTTCAACACAGCTTCCAGACAGCCTTTGTTCTTGCAGAAGGGTATACAGCAACAATCATCCATATGACCGGGGGGGGGTGGGACATCAACTGATACATGGAGCTATGGGCCCAAATGCCTAACTCTCCTCATCTGTGAGGCAGACCAATGAGTTATCATGACTTTTATTAAAAAGGACACAGATAATCTGTCGACTGTGTACACATATTTGATTTTTTAATGCTAAATCATGTCTGTTACATCTGTTTGATGTCTTCAAGAAGGTCACCAAGGGAATGCATGAGTAAGACACTCTCATCCTGCTTAACCTGACCTAGCCAAGGCATTTGACACAAATCCATTTTCACGTATTTCAGAGAAACTGTCACAAGTGGGTACAAACCCTTATGTCATCAAGTGGGTAGACAAATAGATTGCGTACATGACAGATAATGTCAAAGTATGTGAAGTCACCTCTATCTAGCATTCAGTGATCAGGTCCATACCTCAAGATTCTGTACAAGGCCCTTTCCTGTTCATTATTCAAGTATCTGAAGTTAAGACTAATTTACACATCCTTTATCTAACCAGCTTTGTGGAAGACTGCAAATTGTGGACAATCATTGAATCCAAGATGTGCATTGGTATAATGCAGACAGTATTAAAACACACAAAACATTTTTGACAGAGTCATGGAGAGCTGTATGCACACAACTCCTGAGTATGTGTAGGACAGCCACACCAATGGATATTATAGTCCCATTGCTCTCAGCTCACATCACACCAATAACTGAATACAATGCACCCCTTTCCATGTACCTCCCAACACATCTTTCAGGGATGATTTACTCAAGTGTATCACTTTTGCCATACTGAGCTCCTGCACATCTTATCAGCCATATCTAAGTATTCTTTTTGCTGCATAAACATTAGGAATTGACAGTGCAAAACTCCCTTGAAGGTGTCATACAAGATGCATGTGTGATACATGTTCCTGGGATGCTCTCAATAAATATATAGCTCACTGTCAACATTGTTGGCATGGGTAACATTTGTGCAAGTGTGGATTGTGTGATATATATACTATGCAAACCTGTTAACTAGCTAGGACTGTACAGCTCCACAATACAAATGCATTTTACTACACATCTATGGACAGGAGATCATAATACTGCATACCCCTTTCTAAGGATGAGTGAGCAGAACCTTGGACCTCACTCCCACCATTGTTTTTCAGCTCTAGTGCAGGGGTCAGTAGTCATTCCCAGTTTGTGTAGGTCACAGAATGGACTTCATCACTGTGTGCCATGAAGCTAACTCAGCAGGCCAGCTGTCCAACACATACTGTTCAAAATCAGTAAAAGCAAGCAATTGTTTTAAACTTCATTTATCTCACCAGACAGTTTTCTGTCATTCAGCTGTTTATAAATCTAGCTGTTATTCAGCCCTGACATTAGTATACTACATGTTGCATCCATTTCCCACTAAAAGGTAGTCCAATAGAAAACAGACTATCACTACTACAGGTAAGCTATTCACTCAATCCACCCCAACAATACGCAGTAGAAAATCTGCATTACAATACTTGCAAAACAGTAAGTCTGTTTCTTGATCTCTACATGTGCTATTTTAATGTCATCTAATGTAACTAGCAGATCTGCATATCTGGATTTAAATGTCATCTATTTTGTAAGAGAAGACTGATGTTTTATCCTGCAGTGTGTAAAAACCTTTGTCGTGTGATGTGTAAATGACATCAGTTGCATAACAAACCAGTGTTCAACAGTGATGTAAAATAAGGAAAATAGCTGTGATGTGTAAGAACTGGAAATGACCCAGAATGTAGTTCTTAGATAATGTTTAATCAAAATCTAAACATATAATGTCATGGGCTGTGCAAGGACAACTCTGTGTGTATGAAATATGTTAATATTTCCAATTCTGTCAGCACTCGGCTGCCTGCAAAGATTATGAGAAAGGAAATCAGAAATGTTATTATGAGTGAGTAACAGTACCAAGTAATAGTATATTTATGGTGAGTATTCAGCCTGTAATTTCTTAGTAACATCAGCCATTTTAGGGGGGTGTAATATAATCATGCTGGCTAAAAGCTGTATTCCTCTGGTAGCACTGATTTTTTTGGTAGAGTAAGTTAATTTTTGCCAACAAGATTTAGAGAAAGAGCAGCCATAGTACAGAGAAGAATGGAATGCTTAGTCAAATAACACAGCTGTTTACAAAATGATTCCTAAATTATTTTCATGTAGTTCAGACATCTGATATCTCTGTCTTGGATTAAAGTATTAATTGTAGGAAGATTTTTTTTTTATGATGTGTGGACCATCTGGAGAGTTACTTTGGCATTGTAAGGAAATATACATTAGTGTATGAAATGTGTTCTAACTTTAAATTAACCTGCAAAGGCTTTGGCAAACACTTCATCTTGTGCCCCAAATTATGTCAGTTTAAATTTCCACTGGACTACTGGAGGGTTGTTACCTCTTCCAAACTGAGCTATCCTGCTCTCTTCACGGGTTCATAGGAGATTACTCGACTATTGGGTCAAGAGCCCTTACAAACCTAGTCAGTTTTACCCAATGTTCTATCCCTACAGGAAAGATGACAAGGGTCAGCATGTGGGATTTGTCAAACTGTACAGACTGCCTCTGTCTATAAGGGATAAGAGTGCTATCCCAGGAGTAAATTTCCTGTCTATCGGTCCAAATTGCACTTGAAGATGGTCAGGGAAGGGCTCTGCTTCACTTGAATAGGAAGCCTTTTCCAGAGGAGGGGCAGTTTCTGGGACACATATCTGTCTATTCAGCATTATCTATTCATGTCAGAGATCAGGTTTCGATCCTTGGAGCAGGTAACCATCATGCAGTTAGTTAGGTGAATATGCAACATATTCATCAGGTCTGGGTCAGAGACTGTCTTGTATGTTGAGCATAACTAACCCCTCAGTAATTGGTAGAAAACTGAATACAATGATAAGGCCTTTAAATGGTCCACATATGACATGTTGGTTATAGACTGTATTTTTTGTGAGAAACCTCTGAGGACACTCCAACTGTTGCAGGTTCCCGGTGAAATAAATGCAACAGGGTGCCTTGTACTTGATTATTGGTCAGATGAGGGGTGAATACAGTGGGACTATGACATCCTTAGATCTGAATGCCATGCCCTTGCTTATAAACTGAGCCAAATAGAAGGATTTCCTTACCACTGTGGACACATCGTGATCAAAGTTCAGATTACTATCAATTTTATTACCTAGATCTGTTGCCACTGGGTCCACTGGGTGACCACATTGTTGACCTCTTCTTTTGTGATAACAGGCAAAGCAATGGAAGGGGGTATTTCATGGGGAGTGATCGGAGGTAATGGGGGGTGAAATTTGAGCTGAATTTATTGGCCAGCAGATTTGCTGTTGCTTCTGGCTGAGCATAGGTAGTGCCATCTACAGCCAACTCAGCACATTGATGAGTGTTTCCCTTAAGATTTCAGACATAACTAAAAAAATGCTTTGTGGTTAACCTTTGCTTGAGAAGCTATTTTAGTCTTATATTTAGCTTATGAAGACTTGATTAGCTCCCTGATTTGGCTGTTGAGACTAATGTGGTATTTATTTCACTGTTGTGCACCCTCCATCTTACATATAAACAGGAATTTCTCCCTCTGTTGTATAGTCTATTGATGCCAGGGATCAACCAGGTGACTTGTTTTTCTGGCTAGGCTGGGTTTAGTTCAGTCAGGTACTGCCATTTCTATGCAGTTATTTAAGTAGTTATACAGGGCATTTGTGTATACTTCTGAATAAGCCTCTGTATTTTCAGGGTTAGGGACAGCTTTAAAATTACCTACGCTGTCACTTAATAGAAGGCAATTTGCCTTGGAAAAATTCTTTAGGGTTTTAAGGTTTGATCTGGGTTCTACTATTACAGTTATTTTGAAAGCAGACCGATTTGTGATCCAATCTTAGCACTGAGGACTTTATGCTGGCAGGGTGCAAAACTCCCCCATGCTTGTGAGTACATCAAGGATATTTCTGGCTTCATCCACTGCTGACGACTTAAGCTTTTCAGTAGCAGAAAGAGTGACTTCAGCTAAAATAAAAGGATTTTCAAACAAATTGATCAGGCATGCAGCAACAGCAATGCTTTTAAATTTAACCCTTTTTCTGCCTTTCCTTACAGACTATGTGGAAACAATATGGGCTCTGTAAAGCATATATTATGAGAGTCCAAAAGTAACAGCTCAAATTGAAATATATATTTTTTCTATAATCTCTTTCTCTTGGTGAATATGTGACCTTTATTTGTCGGAATCCCCAATGCAATCTTATTAAGTACATGTTGTCTTTCAGCTTGTTCCCAGTAAGGGGTCACCACAGCGGAACTCCGGTCCGCTAATGATTGGCAGTAGATTTTTACGAAACGCCGAGGTGCCAGCTCGACACCCAACCTTCAACGAAGGCACGCCCATTAACGCACACATGTCTTTCGAATGTTACCCAACCGCGGGGAGGACATGCAGACTCCACACAGAAGGCACTCCCAAGCCAAGCTTAAGTACATACATTTGTAAATAATTGTATTTATTTATTTATTTGTAGTTTGCCAGGATGGTCCAATTGGGCCATGGAGAGCCTGTTTTCAATGGAGTCCTGGGGAGAAAAGCCACAGAAAAATACATGAAACACAAGGATACAATATAAATCCAAGAAGTCACATGCTACATGCTACACTTAAAGAAATCCCAATCCCTCAGAGCTACACGCTCCAGGGATCTAAACTTTGTCATCACAATAAACAAAACATGCTGGAGGGATAGGTTTCTGACCCAGAGACTCCCCAGACTCTGGAATAGAGTGCCCATACATGTCAAGCAGAGTGCCTCTTTGGACCTCTTCAAGAGGAACCTTGACGATTGGATGGGAGAAAGGAAATTCACCCCAGGGATCACGTCAGTCTCCCTGCTAGACAGGGGTCCAGGAAAGTAAATAATGTGGGAAGAAATAGCCAGGGAATTGTTATGGCTAGGCTTGTATAGGCCCTAGGGGTGATAGCCTAGTACCAACCTATGAACCTATGAATACAAGACAACAAAATACATGAAATGCAAAGATAAATATAAATGCAGGAAGTCTCAAGTATACAAGATAACAAATTACATGAAAAAGTGAGACTTAAAAAAATGAATAACAACTTCCCATAGATTGGCATTATGAGGTGCTAGTTAGAATAATGCATTAAGTTTCATTACAAAAGAGTTACAGTTCCTGTAAAATATTGATAGTTCCTACAGTTACTATTAAGAGTAATATGACTGTAAGGAGCTATTTATAGATATATTAGCTTATGGAGAATAATTAAGGTAAGAAAATTATGTAGGATCGGAGCAAGAGCATTCCCATTGTGAAGTTAGGTGTGAGTGAAGTAGGGTTTTAAAGGCAGAGAGCCTGTTCATGGTATGGATGAGAGGTAGAAGAGAATTCCAATGGTGTGCTAGGGAGAAGGATAGGAGGTACTTGCCCGGTGGACGGGAAGGTTTATGGAGTCCTATTAGATTGTGGGAGTTAGATCTAAGACATCGATCAGGAAGATGGATTTTGAAGGTGGAGGCAAGGGAGGAGCAGAGAGAAAGGCGAAAAATAAGTTTGTGCGCTTGGATAAGTTGGGTATAGGTGAGATAATTGGCAGCTCAAGCTAGTCCAGTTGATGTAGGGAAATACAGTGATGGGTAGTGGATCTATGGCCAGTTGCAAATTTTGTAGTAACAGGAGGAGAGTTTTGATTTAAGGGAAGACTGTAGATTAGTAAGGATAGAGGCACCATATAGAAGGGAAGGGATGAGGTAAGTAGTAGCGACAACAAGTCTAGTAGGGGAGAGATATAACAGTTATGATGGTAAAGTATGCCTAATTTTTTATGGGTTTTTTTTATATTAACTTGCAGGTGACTATCTGTCTTTAGCTGATCTTCGATGAGAATTCCTAAAAATTTTGCAGTGTAGACTATTTCGAGAATTGTGTTATTTTGGCTGGTGATAGAGAATGAATTTAAATCTAAGGTGGTGGTTTTAGAAGGGATAAATTTCATTAATTTAGTCTTGGTAGCATTGAGTGCCAGATGGTAGTCTAAGCATCCATTGTTTTAGTAATTGTACTAATGAAGAAGTAGAGGTGGCAGAACAGATTATTGTCGAGTTGTCAGCGTATTGGATGAGTTTGGCATTAGGGATGGCATGATAGAAGTCATTTATAAAGATACTGAATAGGAGGTTACCTAGAATTGAGCCTTGGGAGACTCCTGTGGGAGTACCTAGGAAAGGTGAAATAGCTTTTTTCCACTTGACTGTTTGTTGCCTGTTTGATAGGTAACTGGTAAACCAGATGATAGTGGAGGGGGATAGGTTTAGTTTAGAGAGTTTGGTAATGAGAATGTTGTGAGAGATGGTGTCAAAAGACTTTGAAAGGTCTAAGAGGAGGGTGGATACAATATGACTGGTGTCAAAGGCCTTGATGTTCATCGTGTTTCACTGTTGCAGTCATTACACTTGGGGTTATCCACCAGCAGGTGACCCGCAGTCGGCCCGAGTTCCAAAGTCTTGGTCCGGCGTCGGTTGTTGTCGCTTCTTCCATGACGTCAGTGCACCAGGGGTATAAATGTTGCAACTCATGCCATTTTCTTCAGTCTTTCTTGCCGCGCGGTGCCCGAAGCAAAAGCAGTTCGCAAGTGCCGGTCGGCCGACTCCTGAGATTTTCGAAATTGAATTTCAGAACCAAAGTCTTCAGTAAAGCTAAGTACCCCATTGGGGAAACTTTTTCTTGCTCCAGACTGATGTCAGTAAAAGTTAATAATTGTATTTCTTGTGGGAAGCAAATACCTCACAAGGACTTTCACTCTTACTGCATTCCTTGCCTAGGCCCTGATCACGACGTTACTAGTTGTCGGTTTTGTGCTAGATTCAATAAACGCACTATAAAACGTCGGTTTGAATTTGCTTTACATTACTTTGGATGAAGATTTAACTATATAATATCGTTGGATCAGCCGACACCCGCTATTTATAAAAACGCAAGGATAAAGAAAGAGACAGGCATCCGAGGTCCAAAACCGACGATGAAGCCTCTTCTAGGCCAGTCGCCGGTTCGCCAGTTCTCAGTGAGGAGCTTTCACAGCCCCTGACACCCATTACCTCAGAGCCACAGGCCGCAACCGACACCCACGTGGAGGCCCCGAGACCTGTGGAAACTCAAGGTATTGGGCCAATGGAAACTATGCCCTCAGATGGGTCTGGAGCTGCTGAGCAGGCACCGGCTTCTGAGGGCATCTTCAGACCTTCACAACTGACTATTAAGACTTCTACAGCAGCAAAGACAAAGCCAAAGACAAGGAAACAAGTACAGCATTCTCCTGAGCAGTCTTCTATGCCAAAGAAACAGATGCTAAAAATGGCCGAGGACCTAATTACTTTAATCAGGGGCTCCCATCCCCCTCCTGACAAAAGGCCTAGGCAAGACATTGATTATGATTCCTCTGATCAAGTTTCCATTTCCTCTGATTCTTTTTCTGATCAGGGCTATTCTCTCCCTCCTTATGAGGACTCTGATGCTGAAGAGTCCATTCCTTCAGCCTCTCCATCTGAGGATTATTATTTTGAGGAAACCCTGCACACCATGAGGGAGCATTTTCACTGGGAGAGCCAGAATTACTTAGAATCCAAGAAAAGGCTCAGAGATTTCCTTTTACTGCCTCAGCACAGACCCCTGGCTATTCCCCTGTGCTTGATATTGTAGATGATGTCTTCACTGAATCCAGTCTGTCTCCAGATTCTTTACCCCTTGCACCAGTAAAGCCAGACAGGTACTACAGGGTCCCTGACTCTCATAAATTCCTTTACAAAAACCCCACTGCAGACCCAGAAACAATTTCTCAAGGTCCTAAAGGGGTTAAAGCTTCCACTGCAAAAAACCCTGTCCCCTCAGATAGGGATTCCAGAGCTCTGGACAGATGGGGGAAAAAAGTTTCCACTTCTGCAACTTTAGCTGTAAGAGCTTTAAACTGTCAGTTTCACATGCTTAAATGTCAACAGTATCTCATGTCATTGTTAAAGCAGAAAATGATTACAAATACAGAAAGTCCAGACAGAAAGAAATGCAGGAATTATTGCATGCAGTTGAACGAGTGGGAAAGCATACTCTCCAATGTGGTTTTGATTCATTAGAGGCTTCTTGTAGAGCCGCAGTTACAGGCTCAGTCATTCGAAGACATGCTTGGTTGAAAGAACAAAGTTTACCTGACCATGTTAAGGTAAAGTTATTGGATGCACCTCTACAGCATGGTACTTTATTTGGTGTTAAGGCAGAAGAGGTGTTAAAGAAAATGGAAGATAAAGCAAAGTCAATGCAAACGGTGAAAGATTTCTTACAGGTTCAACCACCTAGATATAGCAGAAACTGGCCTTCAAAAAATTGGTCCTTTCCAGTGTCAGACAGGCCACAAAGAGGCAGATACAGATGCCCAAGAGGCAGATCTCAGCTCCAAGGCACCTACAGACCTAGGCAATGGGGAGCTTCAACCCCCAAAGGAGGAGAAGACAAATCACAACCCTATAGGAAACAAACACAATGACTTCCCTCTGCAAATGCCAAGCCCTTACCAGTTGATAGCACCCCTAGGGGGAAAGTTAACACTTTTCTCAAACAATTGGCACATGATCACCCAAGACCAATGGGTGCTGAATATAGTTTCTCAGGGGTACAGGTTCCACTTCCACACTCTTCCAAAACTAAAAGGCATGCCAAACCTGCCACAAAACCAATGGGCAGAGGCACAAAAACAGATTGCTGCTCTTATGGAAATGGGAGCTATTCAAAACATTCCACAAGAAGAACAGGGACAAGGATTCTACTCAAGACTTTTCTTAGTACCCAGAAAAGACAAGGCCTGGAGGCCAATACTCGACCTGTCAATTCTAAATACTTTGCTGGATGTACCAAAATTCAAAATGTTAACACTACAACAACTCCTGCCCATGCTGGACAAGGAGGCTTGGCTAGTTACTTTGGATCTCAAGGAGGCATACCTGCACATCCCAATTAGACAATCGTGCAGAAGATACCTCAGATTTATAGCAGGTTCAATGCATTACCAATTCTCTGCACTGCCCTTTGGCTTATCTACTGCACCCAGGGTCTTCACAAAATGTCTGGCTCCAGTAATTGCATTTTGCAGACAAAAAGCAATTCAAATATATCCCTACTTGGACGACTGCCTTATTCAAGCAGAGAGCAAGGACATTCTTCTAAAGCACCTGGAGTTTGTAAAAAAGTTACTAATTTGCCTAGGGTACACAGTAAACGAAAAGAAATCAAAACTAGTGCCCTCTCAAGAGATAATATTCCTGGGTGCAAGCTTAAATACATCTGCCCAGATGGCTTATCTCATGCCAGACAAACAAAGGCAACGGACTCATTACTTTCAAATGATGGCAAAAAAAGACCCAGCTCCCTGCAAGAAAAATTCTGCAGGCCCTGGGTTTCATGGCATCCTGCATACTAATAATTCCATATGCAAAGCTGCATATGAGGAAACTACAATGGTATCTAAAAAGTGTTTGGACTCAGCATTGTCAAAGCCTAGAGACAATCATAACCTTAATCCCCTGCCTACAACAGGAGTTTCGATGGTGGTCCCAAGCCTGTCACCACAACAAGGGACAGCCTTTCACCTTACCTACAGCCAGGCAAACAATAACAACGGATGCATCGGATTATGCCTGTGGAGCACATATGGCAGGAAAATGTATTCAGGGCACATGGCCCAGGGAGCAAATGCATCTTCACATCAATCAAAAAGAGATGCTAGCTGTACAAAATACTCTGACAGCCTTCAAGGGCCTAATACACCCAGGACAACTACTGATAAAAACGGACAATACCACAGTTATGTGGTACATAAACAAGCAAGGGGGCACACATTCCTACCCCCTATGCAGACAAGCCATGACTTTGTGGAACACAGCACTGACCTACCAGGTAGATCTGCAAGCACAATTCCTGCCAGGAACAAAAAAATACACTGGCAGACGAACTAAGCAGAAATCTCATGGATCCTCACGAATGGAAACTAAATCCACAAGTGTCCAACATGATAACAATGAAGTGGGGACGCCCAGACATAGATCTATTTGCCTCCCCTCACAATTGCCAATTACAGACATTTTACACAAGGACTTATCACTCTCAAGCATGGAAAGTGGATGCTCTATCATTCAGCTGGTAAAACCTGACAGTCTATGCCTTCCCTTCGATACCTCTTCTCACCAAAGTACTTCTAAAAGTCAGACAAGAGAGACCAAAAATGATCCTAATTGCACCAGACTGGCCACGCCAGCACTGGTACCCAATACTAAAAACTCTGACTCAGGACCGACCTTGGCCTCTTCCTCTAATCCCTCATCTTCTGACACAGCAAAACTATCAGATTCTGCACAGTCAACTCAGTACCTTACACCTGTCAGCATGGCGAATAATGTAGCCACTCAGACTGCGACTCTCTCTAAAGCTGTAATGGATGTAATTTTGGAAGCCAGGAGGCCCAGCACTAGGAAATCTTATGCAGAAAAATGGAAAAGATTCTGTGCTTGGAACCAGACACAAGGACTCGACCTACAGGTCCTTAATATACCTCAGATTTTACAATACTTGACTGAGATGTTGGACGAAGGCCTATCTTTTTCATCTATAAAAATCCATGCCTCTGCCATTTCAGCTCATTACAGTGTGGATCCTCCTATTTTTTCACATCCTCTACTATGGCAATACCTCAGAGGGGCAAAGAATATAAGACCCCCCTAGAAGAGCACCACTATCAACTTGGGACTTCAGTTTTGTTTTAGAGAAATTAACACTGCCTCCATTTGAACCAGCCAGCACAGCTGATCTTAAATTTCTGTCATGGAAAACGGCTCTGCTCCTAGCAATAACTTCAGCAAGAAGAGTCTCAGAGTTACAGGCATTGATGGCTGTAGAACCTTTCCTCATTTTTCATCAAGACAGGGTTTCTCTTAGAACAAACCCCACATTCATGCCAAAGCTGGTCTCCAATGTGGCCTTAAACCAAACCATTCATTTGCCTACTTTCTACCCAAATCCCCAGAATAAACGGAGAAACTTCTGCACACTTTGGATATACACAGGCAGCTATGATTCTACTTGGACAAAACTAAAGCCTTCAGAAAAACTGAGCAACTGTTTGTAGCTTATGCTGCAGGATCACAAGGAAAACCAATTACAAAGCAGACAATCTCCAAATGGATAGGACACTGAATCCACTTATGTTATGCACAGCATGGCAAATCTGTGCCTAAGGGCATTAGGCCTCATTCTACCAGAGCAGCAGCCACTTCAGCAGCTTTCCTCAGAGGGGTACCAACCAAAGACATATTAGAAGCTGCAACCTGGAGCTCAATGCACACCTTTACCAAGCACTACCACCTACCTCTCTACTCCAAATCCATAGTAGGCTTTGCCACTGCAGTTCTGCAGGGCTTGGTAGCCTCTCCAAATCCAATTTAGACCCAGCCACCCAACCTCAGCTTTGGGACTCTACCCAAGTGTAATGACTGCAACAGTGAAACACGATGAACATAGTACAGTTGTGTACCTACCATAAATGTAGATGTTCGAGTGTATTCACTGTTGCAGTCCAGGTTACCCACCCACCATCCCCCTCTTTGCTGGGACTATTCTGTACTTCTCAACTCTATACAACCTATGTGGTGTATTTGCTTGTAGATTAAAGATATGTTTATAGTATTATATACATTGTTGTGTGGCATACTTATATCTTTTCAGCCTTCCTTTCTGGGGGCACCTGACATCTGGGGCAAGACAAACTGAAGAAAATGGCGTCGGTTGCAACATTTATACCCCTGGTGCACTGACATCAGGGAAGAAGTGACAACAACCGATGCCGGACCAAGACTTTGGAATTCGGGCAGACTGCGGGTCGCCTGCCGGTGGATAACCCCAAGTGTAATGACTGCAACAGTGAATACACTCGAACATCTACATTTATGGTAGGTACACAACTGTACTTTAATTGTCTCTAGGAAGGGGAGAGAAGAGCAGTGGTGGTACTATGGCATGGTCGGAATCCATGCTGAGTGGGAGTAAGAAGGTTGTTATTTAAGAGATAGGGTAGAAGTTGAAGGTGGATGCATTTTTTGAGAAGTTTAGAAATAGGGGATAAGATAGCAATAGGTCTGAAGTTTGGGATATTGTTGTTGTTGCCACCTTTATGGAGTGGAATAATAAAGGCCTTTTTCCACAACTGGGGAACATAGCATTCTGAGATTGATCGATTGTTTAGAATACAGATAGGGAAGGCAATGGTCTCTGCTGCGATTTTTAGGAAGTAGGAGAGTATCTCGTCAGGAGCATTAGAACATGGTTTCATTTTTTGAAGTTGTTTTTTTTATAGTAGACATGGGGATAGGATTCATGGAGAAGGGAGGAGGTCGGGGGCTGGAGTTACTAGGGGAAGGGGGATGTGTGGATGTGGTTGCGGGAGTGGGGAAGCAGTATTGTTAGTAAAGGATGATGTTAGTTTAGCTAAGGAGTCAATAAAGAATGAATTAAATTGGGATGATAAATTCAGGTCTGAGGCATTTGGGTCAGGGCAGGGGTTTTCTTTTTTACCTGGGTTAAGGAGAGATGAGATTCCATCCTAGAACCTTTTAGGATTAGCATTATGATTGATTTGGAGAGTTGAAAAACAGGATTTGCAGTCTGAGATAATAAGTTTTTCTACTTTGTTGCTAAGTATTTTGTATTAGTTTAGGGTGGTGGTAGTTTTAGTTTTATGGTAGTGTTTCCAAGCTTTATCTCAGAGTCGCATGATGAGCAAAGTATTCTTAGTTACCCATGGGACAGGGTTGCTTTTTGTGCGTTTTGTTTTCCAGGGGGCAAAGGAGTTTAACAAGTCTAAGAAGGTTGTTTTGAAGTAGAAAATGGCATTATCAAGGGATAAAGATTTTAGTGGGTTCCAGTTTACTCTTTTTAGTGCATTAGAGAATCCATTGGGGTTGAAGTTTTTCAGGCACTGCCTAGAGGTATAGGTATGGGTTAGATGTAGAGAGGAGGGAAGATGATGGGCGAAAATGGGAAAATGGTCACCAAGTGAGTCAGGAAGGGTGCCACTGTCGGCAATATAGTGAGGATGTAAAACATAGAATCCAGTCTAAGGTGCTCCCATGGCGGAAGTCTTTGGAGGGTCTAGTTGTTGAGGTAATAAGTTAAGTGAAGTTATAACAATTTATAGTTAGGGAGGTGGGTGGAGATTGAACTGTGGTCCAGTTAATGTTAACATCACCTAGGAGAATAGTTTCTTTACTAATGTTAGTAGAGAACCGGAAGCGAATGTCTTCCAGGATTTGGACATTATCTCCAGGGGGGATATAGAGACTGACAATACAGATGAGTTTATGTTTATTTATGTGATGAAGGGCTGGGATTATTTCGGCATTACCAAATGTATGGATGGGTTTGGTGAAGGGGTCACTAGGAGTCATGAGGAGTAAAGGAGAGTGACACCTCCCCCTTTCTTATGTGTTCTATCTTTTCTAATAATACTGTAGTTGGGTGGAATAAGTTCTGAGTCTTTGATATGGTAGATAGATAGAAACATACATGCATACACACATATATACATAGCTACATAGTTAGAAAGATGGTTTACTATCAAAATCTTGAAAACCACAATCTTGAAAATCATAATCCAAAGACAATAATGTCAAACGATCAAAATACTAATGACCATAATATGGTCTTGCATCCTACAAGGGAGCAAGACCATATTATGGTCATTAGTATTTTGATCGTTTGACATTATTGTAGCACTCATTCCTGATCCAAACCCCTGCAGGTCCCATGTTAGCAATTGTTGCTGGATTCACAACAGTAGCAGGATTCAGTGTTCAGGATTTTTAGACATTGTGGTCTTCAGTGTTTTGGACTTTTGATATTATGTTCTCAGGATTATATGATAGTAAACCTAGATAGACAGTTAAGTACAATGATACAATCCCACTGACTTACTCATCAAGAACAGTCAGGCTTAGAAAGAGAGCTCATTACACATTAAAAGAAAAGCAACTTCAACTTAACACATATGGTAGTGTCAGTTTAGAGGCACACGTTTAAGTTACCAAGACACACCATGAGTCAGGACTGAAGCTTTTATTATTACATCTATATAAGCAAAAAATACACAAAGGCCTCAATGAATGAAAGGCCCCTTTTGAAAAATGCAAAACCAGAAATGAAATACTCAACAGATGTAATCTCCACAGCATTTACGAAACAGACTAAGTGCTTTCATTCTTATAGGACTTCCTCAAAATCTATAGTGACAAAATTAACAATACTATTTAAGTCAAACATCGTACAGTCATGTGATGTGTGCAAACCAATCATTAGTGAACATCTTAGTGTTTAATCATTAAAACTTTCCTTAAAAAAAATTGTCATTTAATCTCAGTGACGTTTTGACCCCAAAATTGTTACCAATACAATTCTCTGCTCAAAAAATTCTTCCACTCATGACCCTTTCCTTTTACCATATAAAAATATAAATTTAAAATTAAAATGTTAAAATGTTTACATTGTAATTTGTGTTGTGCTAAAGTACAATGCCAAAACTATGGAGAGATTAGATACTAACATTACAAAATTAAAGGAACCCGTTACTAGTGATCTCATTTTTGGTTCACATGGGGATGGGTATGTAGACATTGAAAAAAATGGATATACTCATTAAAATCATCAAACAGAAAAAAAAATAAAAAAAATTGGCTTAGAACAATAATGTTTATCCTGTTCCTTCACAAGTTATACAACACAAGTCTCTTGGTTGGGAAATGAAACTCAATTTTAGTGATTCACACAATAACAGTGGGTTTTGTCTACAGGAGGACCTAGATAATGTAGACAGAGAGCACTGTTTCAAAAGAAGTTTTCAGCAACCATTAACTGTCTTGGCATATACTTCTGGCATGTAATATGTTCATAGATACTTACTAGCCTATTGATCTCTGCAGATCTTAAGAAGCCTATCTTGACATTGCCATTGTAGTTTTTTAGCCCATTTTGCCTACATGAAAACAATGATGATATCAGGGACCACAATCATTTTGTGATTTTCTTATGGTTAGGCAAATTATGTGAAATCATAATAATGTAGGCATCGGATAGCCAAGGATGAGATTTTCTTATGAAGCAGAATATGTCTGCCCATGCCAAATGTTTTCAAGATATTTAAAGACAAAGCTGTCAAAATGTGATGTTGATTTAGCTCTAAATTGTATAAGATCCCATAAGACACTTTCTGCTCTACATTATTTCCTTAAGCCATGTTGAATATAAAGTTGTAAATTCCTACTCACAGTGTGTTCCAAAATCTTTCCAAGAAGGCTGTAAAAAGAGTAGCTAGGAAAATGATGTAACCATTTGAATGGTCTGGATTTGGACTGTCAAGTCCTATAATGTTGACACTGTATGCCAAAATTCCAGCCTTTAAATGACAAGTCTGAGATTCCCATTTTTCAGAATAGTCCATTTTGTCTGAGCTATGGCAGTCATACTTGGTTTATAGAAGTTTGGAGGGGGGGGGTTAAAGGGGGTAAGTGTGAAGGAAAAGAGCACCGCTCAGTATTCGTTCTTTTCCTGTATTTTCTGTCTTTTTTTGGTGTTTCAATAGGGTGCCATTAAATAAATATGATAAGCCTCCTTAGTGGAGTGAAACAGCTTCCCTCTATGTGCTTAGTACACTTTCTTCATGAAGGTTGATATTGTAGCAAGTAGATGGGCTAGTTAAGCTCCTACAGTTTTATTTTTAACTAGAAAAGGGAGAGGTTATCACTTGTGGTAGTGCTTGCAGTTTTAGCTCAGTTTGGAGATTTCTGTCTTATTGTGTATGCATAATTTTAAAGTTAAACTGTGATATTGGGGAAGAACTGTAGTGGTTTTATTGCTGCCTGTTAAATCAAGATTATTAATGACATATTCTAAAGTTTTTGCACACTCAGTCTCTCTCTGGAAAGACTTGTAATTGTGTTTTTTTTCAAATACAGAAGTTTTTACCTCTCCTATAAGATCCTTCATTCTATTATACAGTCTTCACTAGTTTTGGTAAGTCTTGTTGGTAATGTTCTTCAGGTAAGCTTTACAGGTAACATCTCACAGGGTTATTATTTTTTCTGCATTGTGAAACATCCAAAAGCAGACAGGAAGCTTGAATCTAAACTGAATCTGAAGTTTTTTTTTTGGAAATATATAGAACTGCAATTATACCGGAGTATCAGTTTACGAATTCTCCTCTTTTGAATGTGCAGTATCTGTGAAATGCTATTTAGTACTGAAAAGATGTTCTTTTACAAAGTTGTTTGGACATTATTTATTTAACACTTTTTTACCAGGAAAGTCTGACAAATCCCATTTTCAGTGGAGGCTCGGGATGCATGTATTTAGAATGTGAGAGGAAACAGGAGCACATGCAGACACTACACAGAAGGCAACCTGGCCAAGAATCAAACCAGAAAACCTCTTGCTGTGAGGCGGCAGCACTAACTGCTGCACCACTGCGCCACTCATTATTGTTGTTGCTACTCTGAGTAATACATTTTATGCATAATTTTGAATTTTTTTTGAATATGTTGAGGCTTCTGCTTTGCTTGGAACATGTACAACCACAGACATAGAAACACGTATATATATATATATATATATATACACACACACACACACACACACACACACACACGTATGCAAGCACACAAGTGCACACATACACACACACACACACACACACACACACACACACACACGTATGCAAGCACACAAGTGCACACATACACACACACACACACACACACACACACACACACGTACGCAAGCACACAAGTGCACACACACACACACACACACACACACACACACACACACACACACACACGTACGCAAGCACACAAGTGCACACATACACACACACACACACACACACACACACACACACACACACACACACACACACACACACACACACACAATAACATACTTTTTTTGCTTTGTTGAGGTACTCTATTCTAGCTTGGCCATGAAACGTCATTACTTTAAATTCTGAAAGACTGTCCTTGTGTAGTTCAGTATTAGGCTTCTGAGTTCCTTTTGTTAACGCTGATGTGATGCATAATGCTGAAAGGATGATATACGAGGAGTGTCATTGATCTTGTGTTGTATTATCATATATGATATCTAAGCCTTCAAAGCCTGTACCACAGGAAATCAGTGTATAAGTATGTATGCATCCATCTTTTAGTTTATGTAGTTGTCTTGCATCTGACAGTCAGTCGCCTGGCACACAACAGCTATATGTGTACATAATTTAATGAAATTCCTTATACTGCATGTGTTATTTTACACTAAATTCTCTTTGACAGATCATTTAAATATAATTTCATCAGGGTAGACCATGCACTTTAAGAAATAGGACTGAATGACAATTTTTGCTGATAAAGACCAGATAGTTGCTGTGCCAAATAATAGAAGACTCCATAAATCTAGGACTGAAGTAAAGATAGGCATTGCTAATGATGTACAATGTTTTCTAGTTATTGATCAACATGTCTCATGATTGAAAGGCTATTATGGAGATAGATGATAGCTGCTGAAAATTACATTCATGGCTCTGGTATCTGCAATAATTACATTGCTACAAAATATGTATCACTAGGCTTTCAAATATAGTTCAGCATGAAAGCGTAATAGCTGATGGTTTCATTTAGTTTTGCCGCTAAACTGCTGACATTGAAAGTTTTCACTTTTCTACTACAGTTAATTTCTAGCTGTAAGGTTATTAGAATATTAGAAAGGCCTAGAAAGGAGAAGTGGCTTAAAATGCTAATACTGAAATATTTTAATATACTACATAAATATTGCAAGAGAGCACTATATCATGTCATGGTGACAGTAATTTAAATTTTACTGACAGTGGGGAGGGGTGAATGGTCATGCAAACAACCAAAGTACAACACTTCCACCCCTGGAAGTAAGTACATGAAGTTCCTACAACCCTGCCACAGAATATTGCTCTTATACAATTAACATATTTCAAAAATGAAGCATTTTGACTTTTTTAAATAAGACATTTCCATCTGTCTGCTGTAATATAAGTCATTAAAGATTTAAGGTACACTGCGAGTGCAAACACCCAAGAAAGTGGTGACCTATTCACAGCACATCATTTAAGTGCAGTTTTTTGCCGCTGTTAATGTGACTTCTAGTTATTAATGAAAATTAGAAGCGTACAATAGAAACATGTATGTAGAGGATGCATAGTCCCAAATAAAGATATGTTGAACTAATATAGATATCTTTAAATTACCACAATGACATTTCATTCAGTCTGGCTTCAAGATTCTTTGATTAGGATATTATTATGCATGTAAAATCCTTAATCTAAGTGTGGATAAAATCCTTTCATTTTAGAATGTGTGTGAGAATGTAAATGAAGCAGTGTCGTACATGTGATGCACTATACAGTACAGAGTCGATTATCTGAACTAATTGGGACCAAGGGTAGTTCAGATAATCAGACTGTTTTGGATAATCAAACATACATTGAATTGGATAAGAATCTTGTTTTTTTCTCACTCAGGGAATAGACTTTTCAACCATTCAGCAAGTCCAGTGGACAGTAAAGAATAATTTTCATACAAAAGCAGGCTACAAGTTCAAAAAACATGCACAAGCTAATACGTATAACGTTTACATATTCAGACTTTATCACTTTTCCTACCCAAAAACTTTGGAAGGCTGGGTTTAGATAATGGATGTTTTGGATGATCGACTTTCTACTGTATAAGCAGTTTGAAACTGATAAGCATACAGGCTGTGCTATTGGAACAGTTATACATACCTGTTGCATCAGTGTAAATGATGCAAGTCCACCATAACACCTCACCTTTGGCAAATTCCCTGAAGGTTACTGTGTAACAATTCAAGAAAATGTAGTACTTACCAACTTAGAAAAGCTCAATTACAGCACAAAACATTGCATAATAGAAGCATGCAAAACAACCACAACCACTTTGCCACTATAAATTATGTATGGAAGCCATCGAATACAAAAATATAGTCTTATCACCACTTTATACCTTTACAACTAAAATGCATTACATAGTAAAATCCATGACAAGAGCTATTCCTCTATGTCTTCTTTGCTCCAAAAGTCTGGTGTATTGATTCAGCTTCAAGCACAGATACTACCCTGATCCTCAACAAAATATAGGCACATCATATGGTTATAGATATATGTATGTATATATATATATATATATATATATATATATATATATATATATATATACATATACATATATTTTATATATATATATGTATATATATATATATATATATATATATATATATATATATATGTGTGTGTGTGTGTGTGTGTGTGTATATATATATATATGTGTATATATATATATATATATATATATATATATATATATATATATGTGTGTGTGTGTGTGTGTGTGTGTGTGTGTGTGTGTACATATATATATATATATATATATATATATATATATATATATGTATATATATATATATATATATATATATAGTTCCTCTTCAGAAAACTGAATGATCATAAGCTCGAAATTCATAAGCCTGAGACCAAAAGCCTGAAAACTCAAAAGCCCGAAACCACACAAAATACACATACTGACTTTAATGTGGCATCGCTATTCTTAGCGCTGTGGTGGAAACTTGCGGGTTGGGTTCAGGTAAGTGTGTGATTGTTTTTACATTAGGGTTAGGGGCGGGTTAAGTGAGTTAGGGTTAGGGCGCAGGTTAGGCGTGTGTGTGATAGTGACAGACCTTAGGGTTGGGGCAGTTTAAGTGAGTTAGGGTTAAGGCGCGGGTTAGGTGAGTGTGCGATAGTGACGGACCTTAGGGTTAGGGTTTGGGTTAAGGTAAGTGGGTAGATAGTTGTGTCTTTGTACTGGCATATTAGCATTATTTGTATTCTGTGTGTTTTCAGGCTTTTGAGTTTCAGGCTTTTGAGTTTTCAGGCTTTTGAGTTTTCAGGCTTATGATTTTCGAGCTTATGATCATTCAGTCTTCTGAAGGGGAACCATATATATATATACATATATGTATATATATATATATATATATATATATATATTTATATATATATATCTGTGTGTGTGTGTGTGTGTGTGTGTGTGTGTGTGTGTGTGTGTGTGTGTGTGTGTATATATATATATATATATATATATATATATATATATATATATATAACTATGTATATATATATATATATATATATATATATATATATATATATATATCCCCAAAAATAGTGCAGAAACCGAGATGAGGAAACAATCCACAGTTAGACCTTTATTAATCCACCAACAAATGAATACAAATGGATACGGACACTAAAAAGCACAGTAAACCACCATAAATGCCTTAAATGTTCAAACAAGCGTTTTCGTCTCTTTCCATAGACTTCATCAGATGACCAGCTTTTCCCAGGAGGACCAGTATTTAAATACAAACAATTAAATAATTAAATAATTAACCTATGGGGTGTAAATAGATACTTTAAAAACATCAATTATTCCAAAGCTTCAATCTAAAACCATTTATCAAAACAATTCATAGTTTTGTACCAACTAAACTTTAAAATTTTTATTATTTTGTGTCTAAAACCCAATATATATTATTTTAATAATATTGTTAAAATCATTTTAAAATACTTATAAAATGCAAAGAATGTATTTAATGATAGGAACCTAAGACAGAGAGGAGGTTAAAAAGAAGGATCTATGAACATATCTATGAAATTTCAGTGGGGAAAGAAACCAATGCCCTTTTTAAGCACACTAAAACATGCTCAGATGTTAGTTTTGGGTTTATGGTTTTGGAACAAATTAAAAATGATATCAGGAGGGGTCCTTGGGAAGATAAGATAGAATTTAGAGAGTTATGGTGGCAAGTAAATCTGGAAGCTGATAACCCCCCTGGTTTAAATGACCATATTTCTATTAAACCATTATTAAAACTAAGGTCTGCTAAACTTTGATGGAACATGAATTGTGAGATAAAAACAGCCACTAGAGGGCAAAGGTTCCTATCATTAAATAAATTCTTTGCATTTTATAAGTATTTTAAAATGGTTTTAACAATATTATTAAAATAATATTTATTTGGTTTTAGACACAAAATAATAAAAATTTTAAAGTTTAGTTGGTACCAAACTATGAATTGTTTTGATAAATGGTTTTAGATTGAAGCTTTGGAATAATTGATGTTTTTTAAGTATCTATTTACACTCCATAGGTTAATTATTCAATTATTTAATTGTTTGTATTTAAATACTGGTCCTCCTGGGATAATCTGGTCATCTGATGAAGTCTATGGAAAGAGATGAAAACGCTTGTTTGAACATTTAAGGCATTTATGGTGGTTTACTGTCCTTTTTAGTGTCCATATCCATTTGTATTCGTTTGTTGGTGGATTAATAAAGGTCTAACTGTGGATTGTTTCCTCATCTCGGTTTCTGCACTATTTTTGGAGTTATTGGTTTACTTGTGCAGTTTTTTCCACATTTACTTTGGTTATTGGTGGTTCGAAAAGGAGATGGAGATGCAACCACTTCCTGATGCCAGAGGGCAGGATGAATTAGGCCAATCACGAAAGCTGATTGGCCAGCTTACTGAATTGATCGATCTACCTACCCCACTTAGCCAATCCTTGGTGGGGATTTATGGGAACCTAGCTCAGCATCATAAACCAGGAACTGAAGAGTTGTTAATACAGGATGGAAATCAAAGGGAGCTTATTGGAGTAACACAAGATGTTGGCGACCTTAGAGACGCTAACAGTGAAACTTTTAATCCAACTACTACTCCTAATATTTTTAAAGTTGGTGAAAACAGATTTTGCTCCAATAGGGGCAGGAACCCTGGACAGGGACCAAAGGCATTAGACATTAGAGCTACGGTTACAGGTACTGTTAAACCTAAAGTTTTTAAAGAAATGAAAGACTGGCTATGGACTAAATGCTCATTTAAACGTGATTACACTAGTAATAAACAGAATGCTTCTGGTGATTCATACAGATTTAAGTTTGATAAACTTTATAAATTAATGCATAAATACCGAACCTTGGAAATTGAAAATGAATATTTGAAAGAGTGTATTTCTAGGGAAATTGTACCTAAAGGTTTGCGGGTGTACACATTTCCCAATAATGTTATGTTCGGTTCTATATTTTATAATGAACTCACAGAAGTGTTTAACAAATGTGGTTTGGATGTTTTGAAACTAATTATTAGGGAAAATGTTAGGTGTCAAGATTTAATTCAAAAGGACATAGATGATTTAGACCAGCAGGTTAAGGAAGATTTAATGTTTACCATTAAGGAGGAGAAAGAAAAATACTTTGGTATTAGATATGATATAGATAATAACTGTGAAGATTTGGTGCACAGAAAGATAAAAAAGTTGGAGAGGGATATTAGGGAATACGACAGTAACAATAGTTACCCCATACCTCCACAGAAGTATTTTAAACAAACTTTTGATACTAGGTATAATTATAATGAACCTATGGTGGAAAATGAAAGGAATGAAGAGCATTTTTATGGGGAGGATCAGGAATATGACCAAGATTACCCCCCTCTACGCAGATCTGAGAGACTGATGAATAAACAGGGCCTAAAAGAAACAAATTTTCAGAGGAGGGGGGGAAGGGGGAGGGGGAGATTCTAAGGAATACCCACTCAACCCACCCCACTATATTCCCTAATGATATCCTGGTGGAAGGAATTAGGAATACGTATAATAATTATTCCATATATAATTTTAGTCACTTAGATATAGAAAAGGACCATTTTGGATTATTTTCATAGGGGTTGAAAATTATCCCTTATAAAAAGGGTGATATTACTAGAAGTTTATTGGATATAAAAATGTTCCTGAGGAAAGTTAACCTAAACATTATGTTTCCAGCGAATAAAGTGAATAATAATACAGAATTAAAACATAAAAGTATTTATAATCCCCCCTTACACCCCCAGTTAAAGAATCTAGAAAGGGAGTTGGAAAAAGAGGTAAGAAAGGAACAGATTAAGGTGGGATATAGAGGAAATTTAAGCAGGAAAGAAAGAGAATTAATATATGAAATCAAATATAACAAAAAATATTAGGGTAATGAAACCAAATAAAGGGGGCGGGGTGGTTCTTATGGACAACATACTATATGAAAGTAAGATGAATACAATATTACGGGATGAAACAAGATATTGTAATGTCTCAAATGAGATAAATATAGCCTATAATAAAATTGATATGAGTATAAATGATATGTTGCATGAGGAATTGATTAATCACAATACTTTTATGTACTTGAAAGTAGACAAACCAAAAACACCTACCATATTTGGTATAACCAAGATACATAAATGTGAACGGGACCCCCCCTCTTAGGCCAATTTTATCCGCAGAAGGATCTAAGACGTATGCTTTGGCTAAATATGTAGACAAAAAAATTAAAGAATTTATGGTTAAACAGGAAAACTATATTAAGGGATTCTTGGGACCTCTTAAGAGATATTTCTGATAAGTTATACCATGACAACCTTCTCTTTGTTACTATAGACATTATTGATTTATTTTCCTCCATTCCTTACAAGGAGGGGATGGAAATGTTAGAGGAGATTATCCATGAGGACAAAATATTAACACAAAATGAGAAATTAGTGAATATTTGGTTGATGGATTTAATTTTAAACAATCATTTTATGTATTTTAACGGAGAATTTTATCAACAGATTCAGGGGGCAGCAATGGGAGCTGCCTGTGCCCCTACTTATGCTAATTTGGTCCTTGGTAAATGGGAGGAGAAATATATATTGAACACCGAATTTAAATACTGCTGGACACTATATCATAGGTTTTTGGACGATATAGTAATTTTCTGGGCAGCCGGAAAAGAAAAGCTTGAGAAATTTATGTTGTATATGAGTAATACAACTAATTTTTTAAGGTTTACATACAAAA
Organism: Protopterus annectens; assembly: GCF_019279795.1. Lineage (NCBI taxonomy): Eukaryota > Metazoa > Chordata > Ceratodontiformes > Protopteridae > Protopterus > Protopterus annectens. The sequence continues at coordinate 428,455,419 of NC_056732.1, read as the reverse complement.
TCTCCGATATCAGCTTGCAATATTTGGACATAGAAGTATATAAAATAGGCACAAATTTTGAAACCAAAATATTTAGAAAACCAACTTTTTGTAATTCCTTTTTACATTTTGAAAGCACACACCCTATACATTGTAAGAAAAATATTGTGAAGGGGAAGTTTGTAAGGGGTAGTCGCATGACAAGTTCTGAAAATGATTTTTTTAATGAGTGTGAGTTATTACAAAAGATGTTTTTGGAGAGAGGCTACCCCCTGAATTTTATTACACAAATAAGGGAAGAAGTGGTAAATGGGAGAACAAGTAAATTTAAACCCATACAAAACTGTAAAGAACACAATAGTATTTTTAATAAAGAAAATGATAGGGATGAATATAAACAGGCTTTAATATTAGAATATAAAGTGTTAAACAGTAATGTTTAAAGGACTTTTTTAAAGGAATGGGAGAGATTTGTTTCCCTTTCAGACATAGAAAATGTGTCTAATATTCCACAAAAGGTGATTTATAAGAATTCCCAATGTATCAGAACTATTTTAGAAAATAAACAGAAAGGTAGTACTAATATGGGTAGGAAGGGCACATACAAATGTGGCCATTGTACCCAATGTACATACATTCTGAATTTAGAAAAGTACTATTTGGAAAGTAGAAATGAGTGGATAAACAGCTCTGAACATTACAATTGTGAGGCTAAGGGAATAATATATTTGGCTATTTGTAAGACATGTGGGTCCTTCTATGTCGGAAAGAGAGAGAGGAGGTTAAAAGAAGGATCTATGAACATATCTATGAAATTTCAGTGGGGAAAGAAACCAATGCCCTTTTTAAGCACACTAAAACATGCTCAGATGCTAGTTTTGGGTTTATGGTTTTGGAACAAATTAAAAATGATATCGGGGAGAGGGTCAATGGGAAGATAAGATAGAATTTAGAGAGTTATGGTGGCAAGTAACTCTGGAAGCTGATAACCCCCCTGGTTTAAATGACCATATTTCTATTAAACCATTATTAAAACTAAGGCCTGCTAAACATTGATGGAACATGAATTGTGAAATAAAAACAGCCACTAGAGGGCATAGGTTCCTATCATTAAATAAATTCTATGCATTTCATAAGTATTTTAAAATTATTTTAACAATATTATTAAAATAATATTTATTGGGTTTTAGACACAAAATAATAAACATTTTAAAGTTTAGTTGGTACAAAACTATGAATTGTTTTGATAAATGGTTTAAGATTGAAGCTTTGGAATAATTGATGTTTTTAAAGTATCTATTTATACCCCATAGGTTAATTATTTAATTGTTTGTATTTAAATACTGGTCCTCCTGGGATAAGCTGGTCATCTGATGAAGTCTATGGAAAGAGACGAAAACACTTGTTTGAACATTTAAGGCATTTATGGTGGTTTATTGTGCTTTATAGTGTCCGTATCCGTTTGTATTTGTTTATTGGTGGATTAATAAAGGTCTAACTGTGGATTCTTTCCTCATCTCGGTTTCTGCAATATTTTTGGAGTTATTGGTTTACTTGTGCAGTTTTTTTCCACATTTACTTTGGATATATATATATATATATATATATATATATATATATATATAGAGAGAGAGAGAGATATTTATGTATATACATATATGAGGTTACAACAGAATGTTGAAGTGCACAAGCATTGATATCTAATATATTAATGCCAACACTTTGAAAACACACTTACCTGAAAAAGAAATGCATTAGATAACAAGTGATTGAAAAAAGAAACCAAATGATCTCCAGCTGGTTAAACTTAAGTATAACAATCATTAAACTCCAAATTTATTTGAATAATGATACTGTTAGAAAAATAGGCTTTTCTAAATTATTATGAAGGGTTAGGGTTAGGGTTAGAGGCAGAGCTGGGGATAGGGTAACCATCAGTAAAGTGGACAATGGGGCATTGTCCCCCTGCCTCACATTACACATGCATCTTTTTTTTATCAAAAATGAAAATTTTAATACCTAGGCATATCGTTCTGTAGAATTTTTTAAATATTGTTCCACCTGTTCCTTTGCTTCTTTAATCTGAACTTCCACATATTCTTAACAAAAAGAAAAGAAAATGCAGTGAAAATTGCAAAAATTGACTACAAAAAAAACTTCACTGTTACCATAGACACAGAAAAAAGAGGGTTCCTTCACAAAGCTAATAAAATGTTGAAAACCAAAAGGTATTTTATAAACATTACTTTAAATAGATTGCCAAGACCTAAATTTTTTTATCAGATTTTTTGAAATACCATCTATGGAACAACACCAGCTCAACTGTCACACTAGATTTTGTACAACACAGACAAACAAACTGTAGTTCATGAGAATGACTATAAAATGACATTTAAAGTAGAAATTGCACAATATTTCATTCCAAAATTCCACATAATTAAAACAGTGCTAACACTGTATAAAAACAATACATAACAATCAACTACCAAAGATGGGCAAAGCACTATTTAGGAAATGTTATGTTAAGCAGTTGCACATAACTCTGCTAAAAAGTGACTATAATCACCTGCACCCCTACTGACAACCCCAAAACCTGACCACCTCTCAGAATCCTTAGTCTGCATCACCCTATAACTAGTGTCCCCCTTCCCTCAATCATACCAACTCCTTCTGCTGTCTATGTAGCCTGTGCTATCCCTACCTTTTCCTTCTGTCCCCTTCTCTTGCCCTTTAAGCTAAATTATTCTCTGCTAATAATCTTACTTATATATTTAATCACTTCCATTCTTACATTCACATCAGGATAGTAAATAATTATTCACCATTGTTATCAAATGATTCAGTGTTATTATCTAATTATTCTATGTGGTTATTCTTTATTTTAATGTGCTACTACTGTATTATATATTCTGTATAATTGCGTACAATTTTCCTTGCATGTAATTAAATGTGGAGCTTTTCTCCCTGGGCCTCCACTGAAAATGGACTCTTCTCAGGCCCAGTGAACTTTCCCAGTAAACAAATGCAATAAATTAAAAAAAAAAGTAAAATAAAATAAAATAAATAAATTAGTTCAATAAATATTTAATTCCAAAATTCCACATAATTAAAACAGTGTTAATGCTATAAAAAACATACATAACAATCAATTGCCAAGGATGGGCAATGCACTTTTTAGGAAATGTTATACTCAGCAGTTGCACATAACTCTTCCAAAAAGTAATTGCTTAAATTCCAACATGCCACCTATTGACTATAACCACCTGAAATGTGGCACAGGATTTCTGCAACCCAGATCCAACATGCCATGTGCAGACAGTACTGTAAACACAACAAGTGGAAATGCACAAAGCACACATTAGTTAAAAAGGTCTCTAAATGACTAAACTGAACATTTCATACCAAAATTCCACATAGTTAAAAATCCATGACCATGTAAAACTATCAGTTTGCTAAAATGGAAGCTGATAAAACTTGAACAAAATAGTACTTTATCAGTTACATTTAACAAATGCTCATGACTCTGTCAAAATGTAACATTTTTATAGATAGTTGTTGTTGTTGTTGTTGTGTCTTTCGGCTTTTCCCGGTTAGGGGTCACCACAGCAGAACTCCGGTCCGCTAATAATTGGCAGTAGATTTTTACGTGCCGAGTTGCCAGCTTTGACGCACAACCTTCAAAGAAGGTACATCCATTCACGCATGTCTCCACACAGAAGACGCTCTAGCTGAGAATCAAACAGGACAACGTCATACTGTAAGGTGACAATGCTACCGCAGCACCACCACCGGATAGTAAGACACTAAATGTGTACAACTCAGACCCAGAGCATAATGTATTGAAATAAATGTGAGATAACATTTACCAATAACATTGCACAATGATCTCAATATTTTAACAAAAGAACCCCCAAAATAATCGGAAGCTTCATATAAAGCTTCCATAAAGTTAAAAAGATAGAACCCTGCACAATGATTAATGGGCAGTGGAATTGTTACCCTGAAATAATCATAAAAAATATTTATTGTATATAACATGCTAAACATAAAGTTCAAACTGAAAAAAATATATACAGATGATTATTTTATAAATGAAATAAGTCAGTTGGAAATATCCATAGTACAGCTTCCACAGTTAGCATTGTTACCAAGGGATTTTAATGCACACAACCCTTGAGCTTAGCTTCACAAACCCCCTGACCATCTGGTATTTTCTGTCCATTGCACATAACCTTGTGCCTTTTTGCATACATATCAAATGACTGTTTTCTTTTCTCTTTTTTTACAACTCCTCTATACCTTTTGATAACCAGAGTTTGAAACTCCCTAAATACCTGTTTGCATGCATTACATTTTAGTTTATTCTGGTAGTTTTGTTTCAGCTGTCTTCTAAATCAGGGATGCTAACTGTGGGTGCACTGTAGTCCTGCTGTAGGGAATACTGAAAACACAGTCCTGAAGCTTTGACTGGGTAGTGCATGATCACACTTTGTGCTCTACAAAATCAATAAAATACCTATGTTGTACAATATTTTAAGGGTGTTCCAGTGCTCTTCATGTGTCCGGTGCTTTGGGCAAGTGATTGTCCTTGCAGGTCTTAATGATAACAGGCAGACATTAATTTATCCTATATTATATCTAGCCATAATATAATGTAATGATACAGCTTCCTTTCTTGCATATCCATCCTATGTGTTTAAAATTATCATGCATTATATAAAGTGACCATTGGGATAAATAATGCATTCTGAGAATAATGTGAGATACTTGGTTTAACAGCCCATAGTCCATAAGGAGGATTGTTACTTGTATTCGCAAGGTAAAGTGAATTATTTAACATCCGGTTTACAGTAAAAGTAAGCAAATCATACCACTGCATATATGGCTAGTTATTTTGCTTTAACTTTATGTCTTCCACCTGTAGTTTTCCTATAATTCAACCAGACATCACAAGAAAGTGTCCTCATAGGTGAAGCTCTCGTACATCAAATGCAAAACCCCACATGCTGGTGCGCTGTAATATTACACACTTACTGTGTGTAAACCTACTGTCTGTTCACATAAGAGCCTGTTACTCGAATGTGGGAGGAAGGCAGATTACCTGGCTAAATCCTATATTACTAGTTTGGGAGGATATGCAGGCTGTACATTGATGGAACCCCTGCAGGAACTGAACTACTTACACAAGTGTTGTAAAGTAACAATAGTAACCACTGCACCTCTCTGCTGCTTTATCTTGGCTACTTACTTCTTAATATCACAAGCAGATCACTTCCTGAGAAAAAAATGGGAAGGGGAGATTTAAAGTGCGAAAATCTTGCAGATAGGATAGAGCCCATGAATGCACTGAATTTAAAGTCGGCATCTGAACGAGTTAGAAATACAGAGCACAATAGTGGAGAATATCATGGCAGTAACATCAGCAACATTCTCACAACCGGTTTTGAGCCAACCACTTGTAGGTTTCATGAGCTGTGATAAATAGTTGTAAAGAAGTGTAATAGCTCAGAAAAGGTCCACATAATATTTTTCTGATAAACCTTCCCAATCAGTAGGGAGAGAGACATCTCTCAAGTGAAATTGCAGCCACTTTATGATGCTGGTTTACACAATGGCAGAAACATGTCTCTTAACTGAACTGGCAAGGATTATGACTAGTGACAAAGACTGATAAAACTAACAGCTCATGTGAGACATACACATTAAGTCATAGAACATTAAATCTATTCTCAAAGGGAAGTACACTAGTATCTTGCATTTACAGTCAACTGGATGTACAGAAACAACTATCAAATTCAAATCTTAACAATGTCAATGCTTTCAATGGCTCAGTCACTTGCACAATACAGTGCTTAAAATGAGCTGTAGTGTATTACTAAAGCAGCAGATATTTCAATGAAAGATCCTTTTCATATCTCAAGAGAGTATTGCCTTATAACTGAATATGAACCGTGCAAACCAAAAGATATGGCTAGCTAGGACAGTTTGCTCTCTTTTATATTTAGGCTCCCTCTACTGGTCTTAGTTTGACACTGAAGCTCAAGTGCCACCCTGGTGATGTCTATCATTTAGAAAAGCTCAGGTCAGGGCCTGACCTCCGATGTTGAAAAATGTTCTTATGTATGTGTAATTTCTGTATTAATTATCATTATGTTGAACATGTACTGTTTTACAGTCAAGGTGGTGAGCCCCTGGAGTGCACTGACTGTACATAGGACTGTAGGAAGTCACTGCAAGTGATTGTCTTAAGGACACCTTAGATATGTAGAACACAGGACAAAAGAAAAAGAAGTAGCATAGGAACCCGTGCAACATTCCATCAGGGTCACACAAGTGTAGCGTTACTTCCGTAAAAAGAAGTAGCATAGGAACCCGTGCAACATTCTGTCAGGGTCACACGAGTGTAGCTTTACTTCCATAAAAAGAAGTAGCATAGAACCCGTGCAACATTCCGTCAGGGTCACACAAGTGTAGCATTACTTCCGTAAAAAGAAGTAGCATAGGAACCCGTGCAACATTCCGTCAGGGTCACACAAGTGTAGCGTTACTTCCGTAAAAAGAAGTAGCATTGGAACCGGTGCAACATTCTGTCAGGGTCACACGAGTAGCTTTACTTCCATAAAAAGAAGTAGCATAGGAACCCGTGCAACATTCCGTCAGGGTCACACAAGTGTAGCGTTACTTCCGTAAAAAGAAGTAGCATAGGAACCCGTGCAACATTCTGTCAGGGTCACATGAGTGTAGCTTTACTTCCATAAAAAGAAGTAGCATAGGAACCCGTGCAACATTCCATCAGGGTCACACAAGTGTAGCGTTACTTCCGTAAAAAGAAGTAGCATAGGAACCCGTGCAACATTCCGTCAGGGTCACACAAGTGTAGCGTTACTTCCGTAAAAAGAAGTAGCATAGGAACCCGTGCAACATTCCGTCAGGGTCACACAAGTGTAGCGTTACTTCCATAAAAAGAAGTAGCATAGGAACCCGTGCAACATTCCGTCAGGGTCACACATGTGTAGCGTTACTTCCATTAATGTATGATTACCTTCCTATAACAATCAGATCCAAGGCAGATGTAAGAAGAGGTGCACATACATAGAGTAGGAGCGGTTTCTATTTAAGATACACAGCTAATGACACAACTTAAATTATTCTATTTACATTGTTAAGTTCCTGCACACGGGCATGTCTCATTCTTCTTCTTGTTACAATCAAACAAGTAGAAAATGGTTTATGTAGATGTGTGACAGTCTATCAAGTTAAAGCACTATCATTTTAAAATGTTTTGAACATTTTAATAATGGTAAATGTATAATGTCAAGTGGCATTATATGTTTCAGAGAGTGGATACATGAATTTTCAATTGGCTTCTTTGCATTTCATGTTTGATTATAGACATAAGAGTTGGACCAAGTAAACATGTTTTTGAATCATGATTTGAAATGCATCGGGTGAGATCAGCACCCAGTGCCTGAGCATGTAACAGAACATGACATGAGCCATTATGTGGTTTGACACGGCATAACAGCGACATGTGCCATGTACCTTGACCTGGATACAGTATATAACTTGTACTGTTCATCACATGTTTTGTGACTCTGGCCTCTGGCCACTAGCTAGGTCATGTATTTGAAGGGAGGAGATCCACAGACATTTGTTGGTGGGTTGGAGTGGTATTATGATTTCAGACTTAATGTGCAGGTAAAGCTGATAGCCACCACTATAAGTACAGTATGTGTGATGAAACTGTCTACTGCAAAGTGATCCATGCATATTAGGTTGGGGTGTAAGTTAAGGAACATTATTGATGAAGTCAATTGACCCTCAGAAGGCATGGCTTAGATATGACTGGTGGAGTTAACTAGACTTGGAGAGAGGGTGGAAACTAAATCAGATGGCCTGGGTTTAAGCATTACATTTGTTTTCTTATTATACCCCTAATATAATATAAATAAAAAAAAATCCCAGTGCATTGTTTTGATATATAAAAAATAAATAGTGTCACATAGGGTAAAAGTATGTAGAAGGTCAGATAAAATATTTAGACAATTTTTGATGAGCTGAGCCTACTGGCCTGCTCTGAATGGTGTATAGGATGAGAAATCAAGAGAACAATACAAGGAAAAAATCAGCTAAGCATATACATAGAAAATAATTTAGTAAGTGAGAAAGTAGGACCCAGTGAACTCCACTTCAGCATAGAGTAGGCACTGGATACTATAAATTGAATGAATAGCTACCACTTATGCTTAAACGTGGTGGTGGTTTTGGACTACAATCAAGATTATGTTCATTATTCTGTGTGTATGCATAGGAGAAAGACTCAAGTCAGCTCTTCATGCAAAAAAGATAAAAGAGCAGATGTGATCAGAAAGCTTATATATTATATAGAAATTTACAGAAATGACTGGGCTAGAAATATGTGCAAAGAAACAGTGATATATTTCTAGGACTGGTGGATTACAGAATCTTACTCAAAACATTCTATTATGTTCTTGCTTCACATGTCTTAGGCTATACTGTATCAGACACACACATTGTAAAGTACATTCTTTAGATATTTTCTGGTTTTGTTTTTACACTGGAGAAATAACTACACAGAATGAATGAATGAATGAATGAATGAATGAATTAATTAATTAATTAATTTGATAAATGCATGTTTATTGTAATGTGTATCCTATTTGCTGTATGCTCCTTGCCTTAGTCTGCTTCTTGTGGAATCTTTAAATCAGACATACCACACAACTGATGTCAAGACTAGTTTGCCTGTACCCCATCTCAGCTGGAGCAGCCTTAGTTAGGCTGTATCCCACCTCAACCAGAGAACCCTATGAAATCTCCTGACAGTTGTTGGAGCAATAAATGTAATGTGGTGGCAGCAAAGGAATTCCCAGCTAGAGGCATAACAGAGGTATGACATGGAGGCTTCAAACTGTGCTGCCCAAAGAGACGTTGTATACTGATGGTATGGCATCTGTCATGTTGCCATTTCTGTCTGCCACCTGAATATATAAACTCCCTCAGGAATAAAACAGGCACACCAATTGGTAGAACAAAATAAGAAGCTGAGAAATGGAAGTACTCAGAACAAACTTTATTATCCACGCATATAAAACTGGAATTGAGTGCTTTCATCTGTTTGTACCATCAGACTTCTTCAGAATCCATAAATCGCACCTTTAATAATGACATTTAAATATCCTTAATTCATAAGTCATGTGATAAAAATATCCAATAACAAATCACCAAATAAATTCATCTGTTAAAAAAATACCCCTCCAAAAAATTATCCTATAAATACAATGAGATCAACTACTAAGAATCTTATAACTAAAAAAATCTATTGCTTTACAGCTAAAATCAACTAAAAATTTAACAATGAAGGATTTGAGGTGTAATACACCAATAATATAGTTATGTTAATTCAGACCTGGGGGGACACAAGCATTTAATTGCCACATCATCTATCTACATTCAATCAGGACTTCCCAGGGATCACCCCTCACATCTTTTGGTATAATGTCCAAACCATAAAAAGCAAAATTATGTTCTAGAAAACTTCACACATGTTTATATAAGGATTTTTTTTTTTACATTTTTATTTTTAATGTCCTTTGTCCTGAAGATGTTCATATATTTGTTCCCTTAGTTTTCGTTTAGTTTTCCCAATATAAAAAACAGTACATTGTAGGTATTTTGCCATATAAATAACTCCAACAGAATTACATGTACAATGGAATGAGGTCTGTATTACTTGTTTTCCATTTTTTACTTTTTCTTGTTTTAAAGTAAATTTGCATTGTTTACAGCATCCACATCTAAAAGTACCCCTCTTCCTACTAGACAAATGGGAAAATATTTCACCTTTTTCGAGAAACCCCTTAAGTAAGCTGCCACTTCTATAAACATAGGCCTTTCCCCTAGAATAGCAAAAGTATTACTGAAATAGGAAAACTATTCCTGTTCTTAAGAAGTATGTTTAAAAATAGCCCCTATTGCTTTCAGTCTAAGTGGTGATAAAACATTATCAAAAGTGTTGCTTCTGTTTTCTTTACTGATATCCCTGAACACCTCTGTAGTCATATTGTATGAAATTTTAAGGAGAAGGATAAGACAGTCTTCCTTTCTCTTAATCTCCACTTCACATTGAATTGAGGCCAGAAGGGATTCAGGACATCCTCTGGAGAAAAACATTTCAGCTAAGTTCTGCCCCTCACTTGCAAAATCTGCATCTTCAGATAACATTCTAGCAAGGTGAATGAATTGGCCTTTGATAATTACTCTTTTGACGTGCTGGGGATGACAGCGATAATAATCCAATAATGCATTTGAATAATGTGGTTTTCGATAAATATTGGACACTATTTTCCTATTATGGTTGTCCTTAGTAATCAGGACTTCCATGTAGCTAATTTTGTGAGACCTAAATATATAGGTGAATTTTAAAAAAGAAGTTGTAGAATTTATGTAAGTAACAAAATTCTCTACTTGTGTGATAGGGGCTTCCCAAGCAATAAAGATATCATCTAAATAACATACATATAATTTCAAAGGGGTAGAGGAAAACTTATTGATAATAAAATGCTTTTCCCATTACAGCACAACTGTATTGGCATACAAGGGGGCACAGGCCGCCCCATTGCTACCCCTTTTTTGTTGGAAATATTGGCCTTCAATAGACACATAATTATATTCGAAAACCATTTCCATAAGGGTGGCCAGGGTATTAATCTCATTATTTTCCAAGTTTCCAGAATCCACTAAGAATTCCCTAAACCATTCTAAACCCTGCTCATGTGGTATTACATTAAACAAATTAACTACATCCACAGTCAAAAAATATAAGGTTCTCTGAGTAAGGTACTTTCTATAATTTAAGTAAAAATCCCAGGAATCCCAACACAAGAATGGGTGGAAGTCCAACAATATTTTTAACCTGATGTCTCAATATTTAGCCAGAGAGTGTACCTTAGAAGTACATGCATTGACAATAGGTCTCATCTGGGGGTCTACAAGGTTTTTGTGAAAACTAAAAAGTAAAAAACAAAAATATAAATAAAAAAAAAGATTTTTTAAAAAAGAATATTTTTTTATTGATTCACTCTAAGAACTTAAAAAAATAAGAGAGAAGAGTAAAAACTTTGCAAAAAAAACCACAGACAAGCCGATTTCAGAAAAGCATTCAAGGTTTTTGCTGATTCCTGCTACTCCTTCCGCCACCTCATTACCACAACCAGTAAAACCAACTTTGAATGCTTTTAGTAGTGAGTTGATGGTAATTCCTCCACCTCTGCCTTCAGGAAGACGTCCACCAACAGAGAGTTGTGCTAGTGTAGTTGCTTGCCAAGAACCCACTACAGAAAGCCCAGTTTTCCCAGGAACAGTGTGCTTTGCAAGGTTGCATGACTGGTACGGCAGAGAAGTCATTGATATAAGGAAGCAGTGGCGAGGAGCTCAGAAAGATAGTCATTGACTGAATGTTGGTTCAGTAACTGCTAAACTGAAAATTAAGGGCTGAAAATGTACTTGCTGTAATTATTTAGATATGAAGGTTAAGCTTGGCCCTCCCAGATGCAGCAGTTCCTTAACTTTATTAAAAGTCATTCTTCAGAAAGTGCTAGACTTGGCAGTTGGTGGTGTCTGTTTGATTGGTATGATTTGCTTCCATTTTTCACTTTTACATGACTTATTAGTAGTTGCTGTTCGATTCAAAAGAGGCATAGACAACTGTTCTTTTCTAGTCGTTCATCAACTAGTGACATTATTAAAAGTCAATTACTGAAAACAGAGAAATTTGCCTAAAACAATTGAGTTACATCTCTGCATGAAAGACCCCCCCTGCCCAAACGAAAATAAATAAATAAAAATAAAAAATAGTATCATGCTGAGACTGCTGCATTTTGGAGATGAAGCATGGTTAGTATTCCTATAAATCTTTTTTTATACAGCTGTACAATTGGCAATAGGAGTTTATCTGTGCCATGTGCTGGAAGTGTGATTCACAGTCTATGAGTCTTTGGCTCATTTCAGTTGTAGATGTAAAAACACAAATCTAAGCTGTCTTTTTTTTAACTATCTGTCTTTGCAGAGCACGTCTTTTTTAGTACACACATATTTAACTTTTATTGTAGATGTTTTCCCTGATAGATCATTTTCTTTATCAAATTACACTTATTAATGAAGTTGTACTTCTTACATTGTCTCTCTAGCTACCTGAATTGGCATCAGTGTCAAATTCAGCTGGTAGGGGTGGAAAGGGAAGACAGAGTGAGGAGATCCCATTAATTTGCATTAGGTGATTTTTCCCAAAGGATTGAAAATACAGGTAATTGCTTGATGTCCTTGTGCTGCTTATTTAACCTGCTGTGGTAGAATTCCTATTGGCTACAACCTACCACTTCCTTATGCTTATTATGTAAGAAAAATACACCAACAGTTTAAGAACCAAGAACACAGATTAAGCAAAATAAAAAGAAATCAGAGTAACAGCAACTTATCAAATAATACATTATTACTTTAAAATAAAAAAAAATGTGCTACAACCAAAGCCATTCAGTTTTGCTTTAATACAGTGGAGTCTTGATCCTGCAGTAGCATTGCAAAACCTAATGCTTTTTGAACTAATGGCTTTAGTTATTACAGTGTAATAGGATCTGTTGTTTGAGAGATGAAAATTGTATTTTGCATTATGTAATGCTGCTTTTGTATGCACAATAGCATTTGCTTAACCATTCTTTGTGTAAGAAGGGAGGGGGGGTTCGTCAGGTTGGTATAATGGTTAATGTGTTTACCTCAAAGACACAAAGAGCAAAGTTTCATTCTAACCTTTGAGGGAAATTTGCTATGCTTAAAATGGTTCAGAACAAATGTAAATGGACAGAAACACAGTCGAAACTTTTAAAAACAATTTAATGCAAATAAAACAAATATAGAACAGTAAGCGCTTTCACACTTAAAATAGTGCTTATTCAGACCATAAAACAAAAACCAAGTCAAACATTTATATACTGATGTCATCAGTCTAATTAATTCAGATAAGCAAATCAAATATCTCATATAATTAAACAATTAAAACTACTAATGTTATTTAAAGAATTTTTTCCTTTTAAAACAGATTTCAGAGAAACCCTACTGTTCAGTCTTGGATATTTATCAGCCTGCAAAGTAATAATTCATTGCAGCTCACGTTCTTTTGTAAATTTCCTGAGATCACCCCCCTGGGGACTCATCCATACCTATTCAATAATTCTAAATAAAAATATATGACAGTCTCCCTTTTCAACAGCATGTTTAGCTATAGAATTTCTATCATGTTTATGTAAACAATAAAGATGTTCCCTAATTCTTTCAGCTAGGGAATGACTGGTCTTGCCAACATAGAAACTATTACAGTCCATGCAGGTAGCAATATACATAACATTGGCTGTAGAACAATTAGCTGAAACCTTAAAAACAAATTCAGTACCTTTTGAAGGGTGTACAAACACATTTGAAACATTAATTAAAATGCACTAACTGCATTTATCACATGGCTGCATCCTGTCCCCCACATCACTATTCATATACACTTTCTTACTGCTATTATAACATAGCTGTCATTTCAAAGATTTTCTATTCTTGAAACAAAAAAGGGGGTAACTCCTACAAAATCTTGTATACATTCATCCGTATGCAGAATCGACCAATTCATTCTAATAATATTACATATCTTCCCAATGTCACTAGTGTAGTACAGCAATATAGGCACAGAAGGATTTGTGTTGGATCTTCAACAAGTGTTATTATTATTCACGCCATCTAACTGTGAATAATAGGGCTGAGCCCTATCACTCATGTATGTCAGGGTCTCTTTCTACTAGTATTCACTTCTTTATTGCTGCACCCTCTCTCTATAAAGTCATGCTTGAGAGTATCCAGGTCTTGACAGAACCCAGTGTCAGTAATATTAAGTTTGGAAATATGTATGTCCTGTCCTTTCAAATTATTTTTGTAAATATATCCAGGATGCATGCTATCCCTGTGTAAGACAGTATTTCTCCTACAGGGTTTTCTATATAGCCCTGTCCCCACTCTAGAGTCAGTCTAAATGGCAATGCTCAGATCTGCTCTGAGCTAAAACAGAATGGCATTAAATATACTGATCCAAAGGATATTGCCAATATCCTGGCAGATCGATTCAGTGCCAACTTCACCCCCCCTCACCCCCTAAATAGCCCATCTCAATACCGGAAGATTGCCAAATTCCAGTAATAACGGCCACACAGGTACAAAACGCACTCTCTAAAGCCAAGAATACAGCATCCATGGGACCAGATGACATCCCGGGCTGTGTACTACATGAACTACAATATGAACTGGCACCTCACCTAAGTGTCATGTTTAATCATAGCCTCACCTCAGGTTTCGTGCCCACTGAGTGGCGCAGAGCTACAGTTATCCCAATCCACAAGCGGGGATCCACCTTGGATCCCAGAAACTACCGTCCCATCAGTCTGACAAGCCTTATCTGCAAGGCCATGGAGCGTATTATCATGGAACTTATAAACAAAGACATTGGCAACCTTCAAACACTGGACCCCACCCAGTTTGGGTTTGTGAAGGGCCGATCTTGTCTCCTGAACCTGATTGACTTCTTTGAATCAGTCTCCAGAGCCATGGACAAGGGTAAGGTGGTCCACACAGCCTATCTAGACCTTGCCAAGGCCTTTGACACCATCCCCCACTCTGGAATCATAGATAAACTTACTAAGTTGGGCATTAATCCCTATGTCACCCAATGGGTTGCTAAATGGCTTACTGATAGAACCCACACTGTAAAAGTAGCCGACTCCAAATCCAGCTCCAGACAAGTGACAAGTGGAGTACCTCAGGGTTCAGTCCTGGGGCTGCTCTTGTTTGGCATCTACTTCTCTGAAGTACAAGTCAACACTAAGGGACTCTGGCTAACAAAGTTTGCAGATGACTGCAAACTGGGAGCCATTATTGAATCCCCAAATGATGTGGATACTCTACAAAAGGGCCTTACAGAAACAGATGCTTGGTGCCAGAGCCATGGGCTCAAGCTCAATGCCAAGAAATGTATTGTTATCCCCTTTGGGAAAAAACATGTATCCATAAATTACCATATAGGTGGCAGTACACTAAACACAGAAAGTGTGATAAGAGACTTAGGGACACAGGTGGACAGTGGTCTCACCTTCAATAACCACATCGCCACAACAGTCAGGAAATCCTTCTATGTGGCACACCTCATCACGAAGGGCTTTTCATCCAGAAAAAAGGAGGTCATTGTCCCACTGTACTCATCCCTCATTAGACCCATTATAGAATACAACGCCCCATTTGGTATGTACCTCTCAAGACATCTGCAACAACTGGAAAGGCCTCAGAAATACCTCACTAAAAGAATCACAGGCCTAAAGCAGATGCCCTACGCTGACAGCCTTAAAAAACTCCAGCTATACTCTGTCGCATATCGTCTACTCAGAGGTGATCTCTGCTTAACATACAAGGCCATGTCAAACCCAGAGCTGTTGGACATGCTACACTTAAAGAAATCCCAATCCCTCAGAGCTACATGCTCCAGGGATCTAAACCTTGTCATCACAATAAACAAAACATGCTGGAGGGATAGGTTCCTGACCCAGAGACTCCCCAGACTCTGGAATAGATTGCCCATACATGTCAAGCAGAGTGCCTCTTTGGACCTCTTCAAGAGGAACCTTGACGATTGGATGGGAGAAAGGAAATTCACCCCAGGGATCACGTCAGTCGCCCTGCTAGACAGGGGTCCAGGAAAGTAAATAATGTGGGAAGAAATAGCCAGGGAATTGTTATGGCTAGGCTTGTATAGGCCCTAGGGCTGATAGCCTAGTACCAACCTATGAACCTATGAACCTATGAACCAGTACCCTTAGAGACCTGATCATCTAAAACATCAATACAGTTTGTAGACCAATTCTATGTAAACCTCAAATAAGTAGTAGTGGTGTGCAGATAATCAACAAAATTACATAAGTCCTCAGGAGTCCCTTCCCAAACCAGGAAGCAATCATCTACAAACCTCCTGTAAAACTTCAAATGTGTCATAAACTCAGTGGTATTAAACAAATAATCATACACCCACTGAGCAAGAACTATATTGGCGTAGCTATGGGCATAAGATATGCCCATAGCTACGCCTGTTTTTTTTGTAAATGCAGGGAGTCCTCAAGTAAAAAAGCATTATTCTCCAATAATATCTCTACGAAAAAACATATCAAATCTATCTTAGTTTTGTCGTATGAGCTACATTTCCTTAAGAATGTCCTAATTAGTTCAATCCCCTCAACATTTAGCATGACAGTAAACAAAGACACTACATCCAGGGTTACTAGTAAAGTCTCCCTAGACAAAACATAACTACTAGTGAAATCGTATGGGTCCCTCAAAAAATGTCCAGTGTCTCTTAAACCTGTCTCTACCTGGTAAATAACAGGTTTAAACATCTCATTGAACAAAGAGAATGGTTCTGTTAACCACCCTTGTCCTTACACTGTGGGTCTAAAGGGTGGAAAGACTGTTTTTATGTACTTTTGGAAGCCACTGAAACAATGGTATTACAAGATGATCAACAGTTAGGTAGTGTACCATCTAGCAGCAAATCCTCTATATATAGTTTTATTTTGTTGTGAACAGAAGTGATGTAATTTTCATCAACACTAGAATAAGTATTAGCATCAAGTGACATTTCACTAATCATTTCACTATAGTAACTACAATCTATCACCACCACAACACCACCATTATCAGCAGATTTAATAACCAAATCACTGTCATTCTTCAACCCCATAAGGGCCTGCTTTTCTTGGATATTCAAATGATAAAAATCACTTTTCATCTCACCAGTATACATCATGCATTACAAATCTACTTCACATTTTTTACAAAAAGACTCAGCCGCAGCTGATAATACAGGTATGCAGGCTGATAAATATCCAGGACTGAATGGTAGCATTTCTCTGAAACTTGTTTTAAAAAGGAGAATACTCATTAAATAACATTAGTAGTTTTAATTTGTTTAATTATATGAGATATTTGATTGGCTTATTGGAATTAATTAGACTGATGACATCAATATATAAATGTTTAACTTTGGTTTTGTTTCATGGTCCGAAGAAACACTATTTTAAGTGTGAAAGCTCTTACCGTTCTATATTTGCTTTATTTTGTTTTTAAAGTTATCAGCTATGTTTCTGTGCATTTACATTTGTTCTGAACTTTACTTATTTTGATTTACACACAGTCTGTCCCTTGGGCAATTTCTTTTACTTCATTGTAGGCTTAAAATGGCCCACAAGAGCAGCTGACCTAGCACTTGACTAAGAACCTATAATGAAGTATACACTGTTAGTGTCAGTGCTATGAATATTTGACAACTACAAGGCTTGATCCAAGTGCTTCATCTCTTTTCCCTTTACTCCAAATGTATACTAATCCCCAGTAAATGTATGCTCATTAAATACAGAGATCATATCAGTCACCCTAGAAGAAGTAAGAATGACATTAAGGAAAATGAAGTCAGGGAAAGCACAGGCTCAGATGAGATCACAGCAAATATGATAAAGATGCTTGCTGAGATAGGGGAGAAATGACTCCTGAGGGTACTCATAGCAGTGTGGAGTGAAAGGCATATCCCAGATGACTGGAGAATAAGCATACTCATGCCAGTCTACAAGAACAAAGGGGACATCCACAACTGTGGGCATTACAGAGGCATCAAACTCATCACATTACATGAAAGTTCTGGAGAGGTTGATTTATAAATGGATACGCAGAGTAGTAGAATGTAAGATGGGAGATGAGCAGTTCAGATTCAGATCAGGATGTAGCACAATTGACCCAATGTGCAGTGAGACAGATACTTGAGAATAAGCTAGAGATGAGGAGAGAGAGTCCAAATGGGCATTCCTAGACTTGGAGAAAGCATATGACAAGGTGTCAAGAAAGCTTATTTGGACAGTACTGCAGTGGTTTGAAGTCCCAGAAACATTGATAGAATTAGTGCAGGCAATGTACAAGGACCCAATGACTCAAGTACGAACAGTGTTCAGCCTCACAGAGGGGTTACCAGTGGGAGTGAGTGTGCACCAGGGGTCAGCTCTGAGCCCAGTGCTATTCATACTGATGATGGACTACATTAGCAAACAAGTTGTAGGGGACAGATCAACAAAGTTGCTGTATGCAGACATTGTGACATTACAGGCAGACTCTGAGAAATAACTAAAGCAAAGTACAGGGAAATGGAATGCAAAACGGAAGGCACATGGGAGGGTGGCATTGAATTGAGAGAAATGGCAACAGTTACTACAATACCCTGACCCCCATGTATAAAATCTGAAAAGGGGGCTTGATGATGATGATGATGATCAGAAAAGGTGCACCATAACTATAATATAATCATTAAAACATTTTCTATAGTACTTTGTATTATATCCCAGAGTGGGTTAACTGTCATAAAATGTTGAGAATGGACTACATGGTCTGTGATGGTAAAGTCTGTATAAATAAAGATTTATCAATACGGGTCATTAATAAAACAGCCTACATACGCCAGATTAATCATATTTTCAGACATTCTTCTAAGATTATGGACTGCTTTGTTAGATTTTCAGAACCCCTGCTCTGTGGCATAGAGGGATACTGCCCGACTATGGGCCACTGAGTTTAAATGGTGTCACTAATGCTAGAAGGACTGAGCAGAAAAGGATTGAGTGAGCAGGAAACATTAACTTGCTTGTCTTTGAGTAGAGAGCGAGAGACAGAGAGAGAGAGAGAGAGAGAGAGAGAGAGAGAGAGAGAGACGCTTTTGGTCACATGATTGCCATCATGCAAGTAAAGGCTTGCATGAATCTGAAAATGAGCAGGTTTAGAGATGTGTGCTTAA
Source organism: Protopterus annectens (assembly GCF_019279795.1). Lineage (NCBI taxonomy): Eukaryota > Metazoa > Chordata > Ceratodontiformes > Protopteridae > Protopterus > Protopterus annectens. The sequence continues at coordinate 428,436,515 of NC_056732.1, read as the reverse complement.
TCATCTTAACTTTATTTTAGTATCCCTTATTAGCATATGAGGGGAAGCACAAACATGCACACACACGCATACAAACACACACACACACGCACACACACACACACACACACACACACACACACACACACACACACACACACACACACACACACACACACACACACACACACACACACACACACACACACTCACACACACAGGGATTAGGAGGCACTGCAGTGATGTTTGTTCTTACATTTACCTATCTAGAAATGCCTTTATTGGTGGAATCCCATCCAGGGAACAAAACATCTCCACAGCTGCCTGGGTGAAAATCCTCCTGGTCAGGTCTCAACTCTGTACTAGTGATAACAGGTCTTGGAGTCTAGACCAATGGGGGAGGGACTCAAAGACTGTCAGGCATGGAGGCAAAAAGCAAAAAGCATACAGAGAAATATTAATCATATTTAGGAATTCTGAAGTCTTGCTACTGCTGTGCAAGTCATTAGAACATATAAAATAATGCATGGTATGCCATGTAAGGGTGGTACAGAATGACAGTTTTAAAAGACAAAGAACACTTGCAGAATGGTGGTTGACAGTGGTGAAGCATCTCTGTTGTAATAATTGACTTAGATGCCTTCGACTGTGGTGTCTGATAGGTAAGGTAACTGTACAAAGACATGATACTGGCATACGAAACTGTTAATATTGATTTCATGTTTCATGGTGAGGATGTGAGAAGGGAAAAGTAAGCCACTGTTCTGAGAGAAGAAAATATCAGAATCACTGTTAAAAACCTACTCACACAACGAAGATTAACGAACGATTTTGGCAGAGTGCTGTTAAGTGGTGGAGTAAATTAACAGAGTCTACTAAGGAAAATAAGAATTAATATAGACTACTAAAGGAATTAAGGATGTAGGGTTTTTAATGAGCCCTAGATATAGAAAATGGACAAGAAAGAAATATGATGAATTTGAAGGGATAATGTGATCATTTTCTACTCCAAAGGTTCATCAATGCAACGCGACAAAGAGAATGTGATCACAGAAGATTTTTTTTGTGGCTTGCTTAAAGGACAGGGTTGGAAAACAAGATTAAGGTATACCTTCTGTCACTAATTCTTTCTTTGTTCCCTTTCTGCTTCATTCTTTTCTGGTTACCCCAGTGCCTAATCCATTGCTTTGTCACCCAGCATCTCCTAAAGCCCCTGGACTATGAGTTCTAAGGCTGGGGCCAATTTGGAACCTAAGAGCATCTGAGAGGGGTCATGCTGTTGACTACTTCCACTGGGGAATTTTTTTCATTTGTGACCTACTCCTTAATTTCCCACTATTCTTTCAATAATTCTTGGGAAACTCCAAACAGTAGCTACTAGATGGTAGAAAAGAGTTCCCAATATACACTGGATGACTGGTAACATAATGAAGACAGAAGACAAACCACTTATAAAGATTAGAGACCTTCAGACAATAAACTATTTGAAGAGTAGTTGTTCTCTATCAAAACTGACTCTGAGTTGCAACACTGATTCGAAAGATGGCAAGGAAGATGATTAAAATAATGTAAACCTATTCAAAATGCACTACTTGAGGACAGAATGATATATCTTACAAGATACTTTCCAATTTATATGAGTATTTTCTTCATCAGTGGCATCATATCCTCAGGCAGCATGAAAATTATGTAATGTTTGCCAGGGAACATGTAGCATATTTGATTTGAAAACAGAGAAAATAGGGATGATTCCTGCATTTTTTTCTGTTTTAAATGACATATCAAAGATGTGATGATCAAATAAAAATATGGTCTGAGAAAGTAGGGCATTTTTCCTATATGCTTGTGCCTTGGGAGTGGGGAATGGGCAAGGAAACATGCTGAGAATGCTTCTTGTGTAAGTGGGGGGTATGTTCTCCTCTGTCATATCACATGCTCCTCCTTACTCCTCGCTATGTGTGTGTGTGTGTGTGTGTGTGTGTGTGTGTGCGCGTGTGCGTGTGTGTGTGTGTGTGTGTGTGTGTGTGTGTGTGTGTGTGTGTGTGTGTGTGTGTGTGTGTGTGTGTGTGTGTGTGTATGTGCAGTGTGTGCATGTGTCTGTGTGTGTGTGTCTGTGTGTATGTGCGTGTGTGTGTGTGTGTGTTATTGGCAGGTGAAACCAAAGAAGAAAACTTTTAAACCAATCCTGATGGCAGTCTAAATTAGAGATTCTGCTAGCCAACCCTGGCCTTGGTGAAAGGGAATGTATGGACCGACTGTAGATGGAGGAGTTAATAATCGACAGACAGTGGAAGCAAAGGGTACAAAAATGATTCAGCAATGTGGCATTTGATTGAGTTACTTGGTGTTCACAATGTGTCACTTAACGTCTGGTAAAACAATATCCAGAGAATCTCACTGTCGTTATTTACTTCCAATGTCTTATGGGTAAACACACATTACAGGTCACCACTCTGCAATACAAGATAACTCAAGAAGCTACTTCCTTTCGTAAGTGGAAGGAAATGCTGTATTGTAAGTGCTAGCATCATATGTCCATTTTATATAGCATTAACAATTACCAATCTCCAGTGATTAATGCAGAGAAGAGTGTGTTATTCATATACAGAGGAGGTCTTTGTGAAAAAAAGTACTTCTGCAAGTCAAGTTGCTGTCTTCTAGATGAGGAAAAGGACTACTGTTTAACCAGACCTGGATGAGGATCTACTTATTTTATTATTGATGTTGCAGGAAAACATCATACCTTACATCAGCAAGATAGAGGCACACATGAACTTAGCACTGAATAATTAAAAATGAAAGTGGTCCACGTATTGACTCATAGCTCTCAACTGTACAGATTTTCAAAGACTGACTGACAGATTTTTGCCTCATATTTTTTGTCTGTTCCTCATAAAGTTGTGGTTTTCCTGCAAATCACAGATGACTGAAGTCGCCAAATGATGGCATACATTTGAGTTTCAGACTTCTTATCCTTCAGAAATTTCATGCTAACACAAATCCTGTTATTCTAACAACTTTCTAGGTTTATACAAGTAATATTTAAAATGTGTCCTTATTTTTGGGCTTTTGCCCCCCCCCCCCATTATTTTAGGCTTTGTCTAACATTTTTTGTACTAAGTGATTGAGAGATATAATTGACATTTCCTAGGTCTCACAAATGAGGGCTGTTATTTGCTGTTTAGGTCAATAAACAACATCTTATTGTTCCAAATGGTGTGTTAATTACTGAAGGGAATGTTTTGCCAAACAGTCTTTTTTTATCAAATCCTATTGCAAGAAGAAAGCATTTTGTCTCCTAAATAGTGTGACAGTCTCAAAAAAGACTACAGTTATAATACTGGCATAGGATGATGGTATGTGGGAGTAGATATGGCTATTTCTGTGGGTTGGACATCTATGATCCCATAGGAGTAAAAAAAAAACTTGCCAGTTTCTAATTTTACCTTTATTCAAAAAACTGAAACTTGCTGATTTGAGAATCAAGGAATCACATTCAGTGAACTCTCCTGTTAAATTCTATACTAACACCATAAATTCAGATTAGCATGTACCATTTGTCATCAGTGTCACTTTAAAAGTCAATATTTTCAACGCAACTCTGTATGAAGACAGTTGTTCAAAAGCATCTATATATTTCATACATTTATATATTTCCCATGAAGTGTGGGCCACTGGTGATGCAGCGTTTTTTTTTTTCAAAATTAATTTAGACAATAATAGAGAGGGTTAAAAATCTCAGAAATGGCACAAGATATTGTTCCAAGCAAGTTACATTAGTGGCAATCATATTAATTTCTGACATGCCTCTGAGACCTGTGACAAGTGGATCGTTAATTGATTTTTGAATGTAACCTTCCTGTATTGTCTAATTCCAATAGTTTACAATCTATGTGATATACTATTTATTAAAACTGTTGATTTTGGGATACCACAACATATGCCCTTTAGCTAATAGGAGCGGCAAAATGCAGTAGTCTGTAAAACAAAGCAGAATGATTTACGTAGAATGTCTTATACCTTTTATTTCACTAGGACTACATTTTTCTAATACTGCATTAGTCAGAATCTCAATTTCTAGCTTGCTCTAGTGATATTGTATTGTGCTACTTATACCTTAATAATTTGTATATTTATTCTATTGCTACATAAATTTGACTTTGGCCTTCAGGAGAAAAAACAGGGTACTGCAGAAAGCACTTTACTGTTATCAGTATGTGGGCAATGGGGACTGGGGTACTGTCACAAGCAATTTACTAATGACTGCATGTGGGAAACTGGTGTACTGTTACAAGTACTTTACTGAAACCTTTATGTGGGAAATGAATTACTGTTATAGCACTTTACTAATACCATTCTGATAAAACTTAACATTCATTTCAGATGTTTAAAGTGTTACAATAGCAATTGAGGAGTTTCATTCTTTTAAGTACATGGGTAGCACACGTACCCTATTCCCCCTCTATCCTTGCATATCAGCAACACTAAATCTAATATCAGCTCTACCCTCCTGAAACTGGAATATTTCCTCCCACTATTCAAACATTCCTCAGAGAAAAACATAAATTCTGTCATTGTTCATCCCTTTGTGCTACTTTAACCTCAAAGTGAATACCACTTTATCAATTTCCAGAGTATGACATGGCTACCTATAAATTAGAATGCAGACCTAATTCATGAAGCACTTCATAATGACGGGCCTTTCTCCATCAGCCGTAGGCTGGCTGCATGGAACACACATTATAAACATTGATCTACAGTTTATAATATACCAGACTTACAAAGGCATGCTGCTGACCTAGCCACAGATAACAAAGCTTTCTCTGTCCTTGATCCAGACTGTGGCACTCAGTGCCCACAGATATTCACACCATTCAACTTATAGTCAATTTAGAAACAGATTAACTAATAACCTATAAAAATGATCTGTCTGACTCTGTTTCAAAATATCTGCAGTCATATAAGCTACACCTCAATGAGTAAAACAGTCATCAGATATTGAGGAGTCAAAGTGACTACAAAGCTGGTTCTCTAGCAGCCTTTGTTTGTGTTTGTGCTGTTTTAAACAATTTTGTAATTTGGTAATTTGGTAGTCTTTCAACTAGAACTAAATAAGCTACTTTTAGTCTTAAGAGGGACAGTAAACTGCCTTTGTCCAAATGATTGCTTGAGGCCACATAACAGAGCTTGTTTTCATTGACCAACATGCTCTTTTGTGTAATATTGTGTTCTTCTGGGTTGCTTTAAGCTCCCCTGCTTCTCTATATGACCTTGAACCACAGGATTTATTGAAAAAGCAGGCTCATAATAAGTGGGATACACTGCAGTAACACAATGAGGAACACTATGAAATGACAAGTGTAATTTTTTTTCTTTTAAGTTATAATCTTGTGTGACCTCAGAGCTTTCAACCTCAAAAATGTATTCTGGTTTCTATCTAGTCTTGTGGTTCGCACTGGAAGCTGTATCCTACCCAGTGCTACCCTACAGTGTGTAGGGCCTGCATAGACCCCACCTGCTGCTATGAGTGCACAGGCACTTTAAATGTATTGCTGTTTTGCTGTATAGCCAACATAAATGCATTTTTCAAAGTCACTTTTTATATCTATTGTTCCTTAACCAATGCAAATTTATCATTAGCGGTACTTTACAAGCACTTTTTTGTGCAGCACCCATGCCTACCATCACATTGATGTAATACTGTATGACATCTCTGTCCATTTTCTCCCCTAACTAAACACTGGGTAATATCTGAGCCAATCCAGTCTTGATAGATTATCATCTGGCATATGTACCTACTATTTCAGTGACGCATGGTGTCATGCTGCACTGTTCCTGAATATGCTGTTTTTAATACTACCTTTTTCACTTGTGGGTATTATTAGTAATTTATTCCTAATAGAAATTGTACACTTTATCCCTGTGTTTTTTTTCACCTGTTGGTTCTGTCAGGACTGTGATCTTCCTTGCACTTGGTACATGCTATGCATTCTTGTAACTGCTAGTGTGTTAAGGTATCAGCATACCTTTTGCATTTAGTGCAATAAGGTAAGAGAAAAATCAAATGAATTCTGCCTTAACCATTAAGAAATTAGCTAAGTGATTAAAAACTACTTTAACCACCAATTTTATAGCCTTTACTTGCTCAGTCACTCTTGCCAATACAAGAATTCAATCTATTTTACCTCTTCTGTAGTCAACCATTTAGCACTTGGTATTTTTATAGACAGAGTGGAAGGTTCCTAATGCTTTTCAATAACCAGCTACTTGTAGAGCAACATAATAACATTTGTAAGTATCTTGACACCCTTGAGACAATCCTTTCAGTCAAACAAGTAATCAGTGTGTTACACTTAAGCCCGTACTCACTATTACATGTGTGTGCATCATAACCACATATGTTGATGTTTTGAAAAAAATCACTCCCTACAACTTCTATAATTTGCCTCAGCTTAGACCCAAAATGCAACATTTCTCATCCAGCCCATGTATAAAGGCCACTTAGTAAAGGGATTCACAAGGTTACAAACCCTAAATCATCCTCTGCCCATACAAATTGAAATTTGTTAGTAATTGGTGATAACAATGTCAGGTACCCCCTGCCCCCTATTCCCTCCCACCCCCGGTGGTCCCACCTTTATTGCACTCAAACACCTCCCATCTTTCTAATAGCCAACCACAGCACTAACCCAACACTACCTCCTCCATCTTCCCACTACTATTACACCTCCTCAACTAACATGTACAAGTATACCTTTCCTATGCTCACTGCATGCACTCTCCTTGCATATCTTACATCCTACCAAAGCTCCATCATTCCCCCACTCAACCACTACCACTGTACTACTACTCACACCACCACTCATGTCTCACCCACACTCAGCTCCCCTCCCACCAGCTCAAAAACCATCCCTATGCACCCCCCACATATTCTACCAACTATATTGCTCAAACATAAAGCATCCCTACAACTTAACATAGTAACCCTCCCACCATACCTATTACCCACAGAGCACAATAATAAAGTTTCCCTTATAAAAAAACACATTCAAAAACTAAGAAAACTAATAATCTCATCCTTATCAAAACTAGCCCTAAGTGGAGACATCCACCCCAACCCTGGCCCTACCATCTCCAACCCCAATCTTCATAATCAGACTAGAAACCACAACTTCTCCCATATTACAGCCAATAGCAAGCCAAGTGACTTCCTTCTACTATGCCTAAATATTAAAAGTATATCGAACAAAGTCCATGAACTCCATGCCACCATAGACTTGTACACCCCAGATATAGTCATCCTGACAGAAACCTGGCTAAAACCGCACATTACCAGTGAGCAAATACTCCCTACAGGTTACGGCATACTAAGAGTAGACCGGCTAAACAAAAAAGGAGGTGGTGTAGCTATAATATTTAAACAGCTTCTAAGCATCCAGATTTTAAAATCATCAGCTCCACAAATAGGCAATGAAGAAATAATATATACCAACCTCAAAATTAACCAAAACAAAACCATCAACATAATTGGATGCTACTTCCCACCTGGCCAAAACATCCCTCCCCTAGAAAACCTCCTCAGCTGGTCTACCCACCATCTCCCCCAAGAAACTATCATCTTAGGTGATTTCAATATTGACTGGTAATCCTGTTCTGGCAAAAATCCAACCCATCATGTACACCTTCATGGCTTCACTCAACTAGTCCAGTCACCAACCAGGATAAATAAAAACTCCACCAAGCACACTACCCTGGATTGGATACTAGTCAGTAAGAGCCCCCAGTCATATATAACAGGCTGCTTATCAGATAGCGTCAGTGATCACTCCCCAACATTCCTACTCAAAAAATACCTATACCAAGCTAAACCTGTCATCTACCATCAAATACGTAAAAAACTAAACTTTAACCCACTCACATTCATCTCATCCCTCAAAGAATGTAACTGGCATCCTCTAAAGTACTTCAGTCTAGATGATGCAGTTGAATTTTTTAATACTACCTTCCTGAACATCCTTAATTACCATGCCCCCATAAGATTCTCCAGAACCAAAGCACAACCCTCCCCATGGCTACAGAAAACCACTAAGTCAGAAATGAAAAACAGGGATAAAGCCTGGGAGCACTGGTGCAAAACCAAAACCCACTCAGCTAGACAGAAATTCCTAGAACTACGCAATAGAGTCAAAAAGCTAATAAAACAGGACAAATCCCAATACTACCAGTCTGCCCTAGTCTCCTCACAACACAGCCCCAAACAATTCTGGTCCTCCATAAACTCCATCCTCCACCCAGTAAAGTCAGTACCCCTCCTCCTAACATCCCTCACTCCTCAGAAAATATTGCTACCTCATTCAACACACACTTCACCCAAACCATACTATCACTAGCTAAACAACACAATCCCCCTCCCCTCCAACCCACACCTTCAACTAGTAATCTCCCCACTGCCTTCTCTTTTTCTCCTGTACCTACCTCCAACATAAAAAACTCTTAACTAAACTTAAACCCACCAAATTAGCAGCAGACAGCCTCCCAAGTGAATACCTACAAATCGCAGCTGATGCTCTGGCCTACCCAGTATCCATCTTGATTAACCGATCTCTGTCAGAAAGTTACGTTCCCACACTGTGGAAAGTATCACATATAATTCCCCTCCACAAAGGCAGACCCTCCACAGAACTAACCAATTACCGCCCCATAGCTATTCTCTCTCCACTCTCCAAAATACTAGAGAGATGCATACACTCTCAGGTCTCAGACTACCTCCTTACTAACAACCTCCTTTCCAGTACTCAGCATGGTTTCCGACCAAACCATAGCACCACCACTGCCTTACTCTCCTTTACTAACACTATCCTTCAGCATAAAAACAATGGCTATCTCTCCTCTGCTACTTTCCTAGACCTATCTAAAGCATTTGACATGGTCCCACACAAACAACTTGTCTCTGTCCTCAATAACCTATCCTTCTCACAATCGGTCACCAACTGGTTTCAGAGTTACCTGTCTGACCACCAACAATCCGTTGTATGGCAGAATGACACATCTCCCCAACTACCTGTCTCCATAGGGTTTCCCCAAGGATCCATCCTTGGACCCCTACTCTTCTCTGTTTACACCAATAATCTAGCCTCTGCCACCAAACATGGCACACTCATACAATATGCAGATGACTCGACCATCATCTGCTCAGCCCAGTCCCTACCAAAACTGCAAAAAGTCACACAGGAAGCCTTTTCCTCTGTTGAAACATGGTTATCCGATGCCCAATTAATACTCAACCCAAACAAAACTAAACTACTCATCTTCCAACCCACCAAACATACTCAAAACAACTCTCACTTTAACATCACGGCAAAAGACAACACCACTATATACCCAACTGAACACACCAAACTGCTAGGAGTGGAAATAGACAATAAACTAAAATTTGACATTCACATATCCATGACTATAAAAAAAGTCCACAAAAAACTAGGAGTGTTATACAGAGATAAGCAATTTCTCACCAAAGCAGCAAAGATTTCAATAGCAAATTCCCACCTTATCTCCACCCTACTTTATGCCTCTCCAATATATACCAACCTAAGGCAATGTGATCTAAACAAGCTAGAGACCTGCTACAACAAAATAGCCAAATTCGCCACAGGGGCATCCTACCATAGTCACCCCTGTCTCTCACTTGCTGAACTGGGCTGGCTTGAACTCCCTCACCTCCTTCAGTGGTATCAACTCTCACTCGTCCACAAACTAGTAAACCATCCACTAAATGTCCCATCCCTCCAGAGTCTACTCCAACCCTATCGCACCACAAAACCACTAAGATCCAGCAGCAAAAATCACTTGCAGATCACTAAAGCCAATAACTCTGCTGGTGAAGCACTATTCTCTTGCGCCATAGCCAAATTATGGAACTCACTCCCACTCACAATTACCTCCATACCATCATGCACCCACTTCAAAACTTTACTAAAAGCGCAACTAAAAACATGCTGGCTATGCCCTTGCAACTCCCACTCTAATATCATCCACCCCATCCAACCACTAACTACCTTGATTATAGCAAGCTCAGATGCTCATAAGCTAGTACTTATTATACAGCAAGAACGTCTTCTTCTTGTAACATTTGTTAATGTCTGGTATGCACTTCACAGATAAAGATTCTAGTTGTCTACTGATGTACTATGTTCTTCATCTGTAAATATGTTGTAAGTAATTGCTATGTAAATTGTTATTCACTATGTAATCCAATGTATATACTGTCTGTTTATTTTAACTCTGGAGCTTTTCTCCCTGGGCCTCCGCTGAAAATGGACCTACGTCCAGTCGGACAGTCCTGTTCAACAAATTTAAATAAATAAATAAGGTACACAGATTCCACTCTTATCAGGCTGGATATGAATAAGGTGAACATCAGTTGCCTTTCAAGATCTTCGACATTAGGAGGGCTTTGAAAACTTTCACACCAGGCAAATATGGCTATGACTTGATAGCAAGCTATGCAGATATAAGAAGTTTCAGAATGTCAACCCAGAGAGACATGCAGAGTGACATGGTGGATCTTGTTATGTATCAAAACTCTTGCCCTGCATGGAATTCTACCAATCCAGAGAATGATGCCCAACCTCAAAGAAAATACCACTGCCTTTAATTAATGAATACCTAGATGGTGTCATTGTAGGGGGCATTGCATGTCAGTTTAGGATGAAATTACTGCAGGCCTACTTGCTTCACAAGGGTTTGACTATACCTTTGTGGCATGCCTTCTGAATGCTGGTTAAAGCCTTTTCTCCCCATGCTGTCTGTTTTAGGGAATGTCTGTCTTCTGGACATCACAATATAGCAAAAAATATATCAGTAGGTCCTAATCCAGAAGTCAAAATAAGCTGCCTGATATAAAGGCTGTCTTGCAACTTGAACAAATCTCTATTTGTGTTGTTTATTTTAATTCAGTTTGATAATGAGGTAGATGGGCTGGTCATTCAACTCATTTCGGCTCTGACTTGCTCCTTGGGCAAAAAACAATGACATGCAATTGTTACATTAGAGTGAGCACTGAACATTTAATGATATTTGGTAAGAATAATACTTTGAATTTGCATTTCCAACATTAGGTTTATAATCAGTATTGATAGATTTGGCAACAGAGAAAAAGAAACTGATGGAACAATTAAATGTTGTAACAGAGATGTGGGTTCATGTAGAGAAAACACTCCCTGTATAGCAGACTACAGAACCTGCCATGCATCTAGATCTATGACTATCTATATATGAGCATATTATTTTTTTGTCAGAGATCCAGTTATAAACAGAGAACTTCTCTATGACCCTCAGACAGAACTTTGTGAGTCCAGGTCACACTAAACAACATAAAGTGCCCCTTCATAGCTTCTTTAAATCACCTCCCATGTCCCTAATGACCATGAAAACTTTCTAAATGTGTTCTCTGAATTGCCCATAAATTATAATACTTTTATGACATGAGATTTCAGTTGTCCAGCTATTAATTAGTAGAGATGTTCCACACATGATAAGCCTGCCCAAATGATACTGCAACTAAATAAATGCAAACTTCCTAGAACAAGTAGCTTACCCACCAGGTGTTTTACAATTGTCTTAAGAAACATAGCTACTTTCTGCTCCCCATTTATTGTATTTGCATCCCTTTTATAATATGATCACAAAGCAATGGCCTTCTCTGTCAGAACCATAACCACCTTTAGATGCTTTAAAAAACTAAGTTCTTAAAACTCAATGATAAGTACTAGCGCTTCTACTCATTACCTCCTCCTCCATGCAGCTGACATTTGTACCTTAGAATTTTATTCACATTTGTAAATATGCGTAGTCAATGGCTAATAGGAACTATTAGAATGGGAAAATAATATCTGCAGTAAAAGAAGAAAAAAACTATAACAACTTGCAACTGGCCACCTAGTAGCTTGTTGCTGTTATTATCAGACACTCACACTCTGAGTACTTCAGCACTTCTGGGACTGTAAATCCACCAATGCAGTATCGGCATTCATTTATGAAGATGTGATAGCTTTGCAGATTCAAAAATCAATGCCAGAACATCTATGCCTAACAACTGTGCTTCCTAGCAATTGTTCCTTGGACCCCTTTATACCATCCTAGTTACGTCTGTTAGTATTGTTTACCTACTTTCAGATAAGTTTCTATTAATTTCACATCAGTTACATTCAGGGAAATTTCACAAATCCTTAATTCCCAGTTTCCTTTAAGGGTTACCTTAAAAAAGTCATAACCTCCATCTCCAAACCCAAAAATTCTCTTACACATGAGTCCTAATAATGTTCCTGAATGCTGAACCAACACTGGCACATACTACCTAGTGGAGACCCTACTAAACCTTTTCACTCTAAACAACTCCACTAAATATGTTCCTGAAGCATGGGAAATTGCCACTGTAGTGGCCTTACAGAAAGGCAGCTATGCCTCCAGCCCTGGGAACTACATACCCATTAGTCTAATTAGCCTAATTTGCAAAGCTATCAGATGCATTATATCAGACTTTACAAACTTGGATGTTGCAGACATTGCTTTGGTCCCATACTAATTTGGCTTACTTAGCCTATCACACTATTTCAAAAGGGTCATCTATGCTTTGGACTGCAGCCATGTGGATCAGACTGTGTACCAACATCATACCAAGGCATTTCACATTATTATACATCTTGCTATTATTAAAAAGCCTTAAACATTAAAGTTCTAAACATAAACTTTTATATTATAAGGTGGATAGCAAACTGTCTGTTTTACTCAACATATATACATATTTAAAGGAATTGAAGCTACCTCAGAAAGTAAAAACATTACCAGTGTGGTTCCTCAGGGCTCTGTGTTGGGAATGGTATTTAGTAACTACTTTTTCTACCCTTACACCACTAACCGGGACATATATCTAACTAAATTTGCTATCAACAAGTCCTTCTATATGGCCATGTTAATATTTATGGACATTATATCTAAATTAAAAAAGTAATCATCCCCTTCTACTTTTTCTTATGAGACCAGTCTTTGAGTATGATGCCCCCTTTGACTAAATACATTGTACAACATGAATGACCCCAGAGGTTCCTAAATAAAAAGAATACATGCCTGAAAACCATTAACTGCCAAAACAGACCTGAATCCCTATCACTATATTCTGTGTCTTATGGACTCTCCCATGGTGATTTATGTTTAGCATTTAGGATTATAGGAACATGCAAGTCAAGTGATCACGAGGACTTTTAAACAGATTCTTTTCAAGCACTTAATACTGCTAACCTCCCAGATTGAGCAATGCTATACATGATAACCCAGGTGTAAATTTATGTCTAGTCATCCAGACTAGCCTTAAAGGTAGCAGCAGTGGTACTTTGACCTGAAGTGATAACTTATTCCACAGGCTAAAAATATGTTGAGCTAGGAACCTGTCTCTCCAGCAAGTCTAATGTTTTAAGTCTTTATGGGTAAATTCAGGCCAGTAAAGCCAAACCCCCACTAGTTGTATATATGCATGTATAAGCACATGCCTTACCTTTGTTATAGTTTCTGGGCTGTGGCTCGAATGAGTCCTCTCTGCATCAGTCCACTTTCCTGTTTAAAAAATAAACAAATAAGCAAATAAATGCATAAACAGATGACACGTGCAGCAGATGTGTAACATCCATGAAAATGTTAGCACATTAAAACCTTTTCCTTCAGTATTTACAGTGCTTTTGTTGCCACTGCCTGAGTTATACCTATGGTATAATTTTCATATGTCACAGCTATAAAGCCTTGCATTATGACCGATTATGGTATTTGGTGGGTATCATTCAGTTTATTCAGAGTGTGTCATTTCAATACATACAATAAGAAAAAATCATTTGTATACACTGAACCAAGATTACCTCTTTATTTCATTTCATCAGTTTATCATTTTCCAGTCTTGTGGGCACTACTGACAAATATTGTGCACCTTGAAGTAGGGCTGGTTTACTGAAGAATGGTATACCAAAGCCATATATGAGTCATAGAAATACACATACAGTGTGGTAAGACCTTTTCCATAGTCTTACCCTACTGCATAGCTGTAATACTCCCTGTACAGAATAAATTTGCAAAACCCCCAACCTCACAAGATTGTCCATGATTCACAAACAAAGCACCATATGAATAGTTCAGACAGTTAATATATGGGATTCCAACCCTGTATATTCAGATTATTCAGGTGGTGCTATATTTATCATAGTACTAAGTGCTTAATCCCCCTTCTCTGCCAATATGTTACTCAACATGCAAAACTGTGAAGTATATCAACACTGCAGTAAAAAAAAATATCTTTGCACTTTCACTGGCAATGATGCTCCCTGTAGTGCAAGCAACCATGCCACTGCAACCTCACCTTTCTCTGCCCCCTCAAAATGATGTTGCTGAACTCCTGCTTGTTAGAGATCTCACAGCACCAGATCTATTCATTACTATAGTATTGTAATGACCCTATCTACAGCATCATGGCTAATCTTTCTTAGGTATGACAGCAAGCACAAAGCAACCAGGAATAGCAACTTAGTAAAGTTTGGTGCATTACGAAACAACTGAAACACTGAAGCAAACAGTTTGACTAATAACCACAAAATACTTCAGTTGCTTTCCAGTGCCAATAAAGGTTTTACTGATATAATAAATAAATTCTTTATTCCAATCCATAACACAGATTGATTAAGTGCATTTGTTTCTATAAGCCAGAAACATCTTCAGAATCATTTATAAACCATTTCCTGCCCATTGAATAACCACTTCACATTTCTTACTAGACAGAACGGATTACATCACCACCAATTCTTTACCTAGGTTTTTGACTGTGTTTTTTATGTATTAAATATAACCCAATATTATTTCACATCCCCTTTACACTACATATTTTTATCTCAGTCATACCTTTATTTGTACACATTTTATTGGTATCTAAACTATAAAAAATTATACTCTATGTATAGCTGTTTTTTTTTTGTTTTGTTTTGTAATCTCCTTCCCTTTTGTCTTTCCTTTAGGGCATCTTTTCTTTGTTCTATGTGGAAATTTTTTCCCTGGGCCACCACTGAAAATGGACATTCCATCCAGTCAGACTTTCCCAGTAATCAAATGTAAATAAATAAATAAATAAAAATTACCCATTTAAAAAAAAAAACTTTCTGATAAGCTTAGCATTTATGTATATGTATATATATATATATAAAAAGTAATGGAATTATTAAATACACCAAAAGATTTAATTAAACTTATGTATAATATATATATATGAAAGAAAATGAAAAATTATATTTATAGGAATTCTACATATATATATATATATATATATATATATATATATATATATATATATGCATAGATACATAAAATATCAGAACCCACTGTGCGTTAAAATAATGTACACACATTTTTTAAAACCTTATAATATGTATTAATATCTATTAGTTCTCAACTTCAAGGCTGGGGTTAAAGAGATATGATCATTTAGTGCAGGTGGAACACAAGCATCTAACTGCAATTGCCAAATAAGTTCTCTAAATTTCAACCTGGAGTCCCAATCCCCTCCCCTTTCTTGTTGAATTACCCTTTCTAGTACCCAAAACTTAAAATCAGCCAGGGAACATTTTAAACATCTGTTTTCCTGTTTATTTCATACATATGCTCATATATCCTCTGTCTTATCCTCTTGCGCGCTTAGTCTTCCCCACACAGAATTAGCTGCAAGCCTGACAGTGAGCCATGTATATCACCCCCTTTGTCAAACAATTAAAATATAGTTTGGGATGACAATTTATCCTAGGGTTATCTAAACTAAATTCCCTTTGATTGTAAATGAAGGGGCATTGGGGACACATCCCACATTTAAATGGGCCTGTTTTATTTCCATTTTTATATTCTTGTGAATTACTTCTCCTTTCAAAAATATTCTTAAGGTTGAGGTTCCTCCTTAAACACAATTTTAAAGGTCTTAAAAATACCCTTGATTTGTTCGGCATTGTTGAAAATAATTTCTAATTCTTCAATAAAATATTTTGTATCTTCTAGTGTCTTGATTATATGCCATAACTTAATAGGAACCACCATTACCATTTGCTTCATTCCTTCTATTCTGGCTCAATACTGTTCCTCCATTCTCACGCTCATGGTTACTTTTATTGTACTCCTGGTTCAATAAGGGATTATATTTGTTTTCCCATCCCATGAGAACTTCCTCTTTTAAATTCTTAAACAACCTCCCTACATAATTTAATTATATTTCAATGTCATCTTTATTGGAGTTCATACCATTTGACCCATACCATTTGGCCTTTAACTATATTTTTCTTTTGATTAAAAGGATGATTACTCTCATAATATGAATATGAATTTGAAAAACGTTTTCCTAACTAACCTAGAAGTATATATTTTGTTAGTGTTGCCCTTAAGCACAGTCACATCTAAACAGTGTACCTCTGTATCTCTTAAAACACAAGAAATTAGTTGTATTATTAATATAATCTGTAAAACGTTCAATGATATTCAGTGGGCCTTTCGAAATAATAAAGATGTCATCTAAAAACCTATAATAGGCCCTAATAAATTGTTGGTATTCTGAACCAAAAACAAAGTGTGTTTCCCAGTACAGTAACACTATATTAGCAAAAATGGCTGCACACACTGCACCCATAGATACATCACCCACCTGATGATAAAATTCCTCTTGAAAATAAATAAAGTTATTTTTCAGAACTAACTCCATGTTCTCTAGTACTGTCCTGAAATCGTTGTGACTTATAAACATAAACTCTAGTAACATCTCTTCAAACCATTGAAGGCCAGTGTCATGTGGAATTACTGAGACGAAGTCCTTGATATGAATGGTTACAAAATAAAAATCATTATTAAATTCAGTTTGACCAATCTTACTCAGAAAATTCCATGAGTCAATCAAAATGTGGGGATATAAATCATAAAATGTTTTTAATTTTTTGTCTACATAAATTGCTATAGGCTAGGTCTTGGAACCAGCAGATGACACTATAGGTCTAAGTGGGGGGGGGGGGTCTACTGGGTTCTTGTGAACTTTAGGGATTCCAAAAATTCCCAGAATAAATGGTTTAGTGACTTTAAGAAAATTAAATAATTGCCTTGTAATAGCACCCTGTAATAAATGATCTTCTAATATTTTATCTATTTTATGATAGGCTATATTAACTTCATTACATGATACCTGGCTGTATCTTCCTTCCATATTCAACAAGTCTAACATTTTTGCTGAATATTCCCATTGTTGCATAATCACAACCCCTTCCCCCATCTTTGTCCGGATTCATAATACGTGCATTTTGATTATTACTAATATCAAACATAATTTTTTTCTCATCCTTGGTCAAGTTACTTTTGTGTCTCATTCTGTTGTTAAAGTATTACTTAACTTCATTGCAAACCACTGTCTCAAAATTATTTATATCGGACTGTAGAGGGGGGTTGATTATGCTTTTCCTTTTAAGGGAATCTTGTTACCTTTACACGCTGTCCCTTCAAACATAATTTCTAAATTTAATTTCCTAGTGAACATTTTAATGTCCAAAATAGTTTCGGCCAGGTTACCCCTTCTGGTGGGTATAAATTTGAAACCCCTTTTAAAGAAGCTAAAATGTTTTTCATTCAATTCTATGTCAGAATAGTTGAAAATGTGAAAACTACCCATCGTGTTGATGGGTCCATCTTTCTGTATGACCACATTTCCCTGATGACACTTTTCCTGGTTAGCCATTTTCCTCATCCTGCAGAAGCGTCTCTACCTTCTGTTCCAGTACCCTCTCTGGGGTTGTGGATAAAAGTGTTGTCCCCTTCACTGTGTTCCCTGACCCCTGGAAATAACTTGAGCATAGGTCAGTCCAACAGGTAAATTCCGTATTCTCTCAGATCTCCTTACTGGGGTATTGTGTAAAGGGTCACTTTTCTTTCTCTAAGCCTAAGATGCAAGCACCCATGTTGGAACTTTTGATATATTTAAACCATTCAGCAGTAATACCATAGAACCAAATGTACCTTCTGCAGTCTGTCTTCCTTCTCTTAGCCTATATACCAATACCAACACGGTCAGGTGTGCACTCAACTAACTGAGCATACACTTCACTGACAGTGTGATAGTGACACACACACACACACACACACACACACACACATATGTATATATATTATATATACACATACCCGCACCCCCACACACATAAAAATAAACTTGTATTTGTAAAATAAATTGTAGACAGGGATTTATTTCTGTTTTTTTTTTTTCATTTTCTACCCTTAGTCACTTGTGCATGTAAAATAAGGTTTGCATCCTGGAACTTATGCTATCTATGTATGTATGTTGTTGTTGTTTTTTGTCTTTCAGCTTTTCCCAGTTAGGGGTCACCACAGTGGAACTCCGGTACGCTAATGATTGGCAGTAGGTTTTTATGGTGCCAAGTTGCCAGCTCGACGCCCAACCTTCAACGAAGGCACGCCCATTCACGCATGTCTTTCAGAATGCCACTCGACTGCGGGGAAGACATGCAGACTCCACACAGAAGACACTCCCCGCACACCAGCCGAGAATCGAACGGGAGAACCTCTTGCTGTGAGGCAACAATGCTACCGCTTATATAAATATATATATATATATATATATATATATATATATATATATATATATATATATATATATATATATATATATGTTAGGACAAGATGAAAGAGTAAATCAATAACAAAATATCAGGATTCCTTTAAAATATAAACAGCTCAAAGGCATTCCCTTGTTAGGGGGTTGATTAGTTGTCTTATCTAAAAAGTTTCATGTGCTCCAGGGAAATCCTGGGATCCATAGACAGATACTGCATAGCCCAATACTTACTGTCCATGCAAGGGAAGCAAGGATTCAAAGATAATGCATAGTGCATGTCTTCTCAGCTGTGATCTGCTCTGTAAAGTAAACTTCCAAATCTCAGTACTTATATTAGAGTTCCAGCCAAAGTGAGTAAATTGTTACTTCCTTAACAAGTTGATTCAATTTTCAGTATCCACTTGTTGTAAATCTCTGTATAAACAGCAGCCTTCAAGTTTTAAACTGTGTATTGATTGTCCACTTGAATGTCAATGTTAGTTCAAAGCATGAGTCACTTACTTCTAGTGTTTTACGGCAATACCCATAGTGTATTAGCCAGTAAGTTTTGTGTCACAAGCGTTTACCACATATTAATAAGCTTTGATGCAGAAACACAAGCCCAGTCATTAGGTCTCAGGCCTAAACTCCTGACCTGACCATTCTAAGTTAGGTTGTTTTTGCATTAAGCCCTCGCTATTGGAGCTTTATGAAATCTCCACATGCATGCACCAGAGCTGTATAACTGGCTTCACATTTATTTATTTATTTATTATTTATTTATTATTTATTTATTTACATTTGTTTACCGGGAAATTCAAACTGGACACATGTCCTTTTTCATTGAAGTCCCGGGGAGAAAAGCTCCACAGAACACAGAACTCACATGCTGTAAATTTATAATACAGAATAATTGCACATCAGTTATAATACACTCCTCCCCTTCCTAATACACAAAATGTAACATTTTTAATATCAAGTTCTTACTAACAGTTTCTTATGATTGAAAATCTTGAACAGCCCTGCTCTAACCTATCATACGACTTGTTTCCAGCAATTTGTTTTACCAGAGCTACCAGACCTAATTTCTGAATGTGTGAAATTTCCATAAAAAGATTAGCAAGAAAACATTAATTAAATCATCTGGGAAATCATCAGCGCTATAAATTGTTTGAATTCATCTTTGATGTAGTATCAAATCAACTGCTAAGCAACTTTTATCAACGATTTCTTATTATCCTTTAAACAGCATACCTCAGCATTACCAACAGTTACTTATGACCATGGCCAATAGCTTACAAATTATGAAATAGTTCACAAAGTATTCCCAGTTGAAACCATTTTATATTTTATTTTTACTATGTTCCTTGTAATTTCTATCTGTATTGCTCCCTTATTTATTATTTGTAAAGATTTGTAATTGTTGATTACTTCCAGATCTAGGCCCATATACAATTAGTCTCCTACTCAAAATACAACAAATCCCTTAGTGCTATCATTGCCACACACAATCCATCATATGTACAATGAAATTCCACTGCTTTATTAACCTGTGCTTTGCTTTCTAGTACCTTCTTCTAAAAGAAAACCTCAGACACCGTGGTACAAAACTGCCAGTCCAAGACTTCCTCCAGTCATAAGTGAAACAAGTAGCTTTAGAACTGCAGTTTAATCACTTCCACAAGTTCTTTGAGAAAGCGGTCTGGACTAAGCAGTCTCAGACTATATTTTTTCAGGATCTTCCCCCATTTTCCTACCTTAGTCCTGCCCCCTAAAGGACCTGCTGGACACTTGTCCCTTCCCCACTTCGGTGATCTAAACCCTACTTGATGGCACATCTGCCATGCAGTTTCCTAAAGGAAAGGTTAGGCTAGGGCAATGTAGTCTGTTCCCAAAATTCTTTTGTAAAATTTATGATGTCACTTGACTCCTTTTCAAATGATGAAAACCTTGTTTTGCTTTTCTGATGGTCCATGTCCCAGTTCCTGGTAATATCCAAGGGAAATTAATAACCACATGTTTATCTGGCTCATAGTGACACCTCTGTGTTAATGTATTCCTCATCATCCTTGGGGTGGGGGATCATCAGCTATCATTACGCTTAAAACACTACTTCATTGTACTGAAAACATCCCCCCCCACACAAAGTTACTGAGTCCAAATTTGCTATACAGCAAAACTATGTTCAGCCATTTTCCTTCCCTACTCCATTGACTGCGGTGGTGGTGCTGCGGTAGTGTTGCCGCCTCACAGTTAGATGTTGCCCATTCGATTCTCAGTTAGAGCGTCTTCTGTGTGATGACATGCATGAATGGGCTTTCCTTCGTTGAAGGTTGTGCATTAGGCCCGGCAAGCCAGCATGTAAAACTCTACTGCCAATCATTAGCGGACCGGAGTTCCGCTGTGGCGACCCATAACCGGGAAAAGCCGAAAGACACAAACAAACTCCATTTCTCTATTAAAGGTTATAACATGTATTTGTGAGAAAAATGCAAAAAAAGTGGGGAACATGTTTAACAAAAGCCCTTGTTAATGTAAGATTTTCTTTACTATCCAGAAGCAGGAACATATAACTTTAGGAATGGCAGGCCTATATTACTCACCTTGTCACAACCTCCATGTTGTCTCTTACATGACCCGACTTTTATACTACTATATGAACACAAGAATAACCAAAGTGGCACCGTAACACAACAACTGCACAATTCCACATCTGGTTATGTAATGCACTATACCTGAACTTTGGCAGAGTTAAACTAAGGGTTGCAAACCCATTATTTATTTGTCCTCTTACAAAGTCATTAGTGATGTGGTGAAATCTTTGGTCTCCTGTTTCATAATCCCAAAGTATTTTTAACATAAACAGATTCTAACATGCATTTACAAGGAGCATAGATGGCTGGCAGATTATTCATAAATAGATAGGTTAAGATATTTATTTTTACCTTGAAATTTCAGGAGGCACTGTTGGGAATCAGATAATGTTTTATAGATCACTATCAGAAGCCTTTCTTCTGAAGTGTTTGGACATAGGTTGGTTAATTATGCTCATAAATGTAATGTGTGTCGATATATTACACATTCATCATGAGTCCGTGAAAATGGTCAGTAGCATTTTTACTAATAGAGAAGTACATCTATGCATACACTTCCTAATGAACTGAAGCAATTAATATCACTGAATATGTTTACATCTAAAGACAATTAGAATAAGAAACCTGAAAGTCTGTATCAGGTTTTCCATATATACTAATTAAAGACCAGTGTCGTCGCTCATTAAATTAATGATGAATGAATAAAGAAATGAAGGCATTGCAGAGTGTTAAGCAAGCTGTAGCTCCATCCGTTTAATATTTACTGTCTCACTTGCCTAGGCAGAGGACTGTATTAAAATTATCTAGTATGGCTTTGCTGTTGGATGTTAATGTGTTCCTGGTTGTTAGACCCTTTGGCACTTCGGTATTCAGGACTTATTTTTCAATGGTAATTACTGACTCCATGATTTTTTTATAAGTATGTTCAAACTCACTGGCTAGCTGTTCACAACCTTAGAATTGCTCCCACACTTTGGAAAAGAAATCCCGTTTATCTTCTTCGTGCCATCAGAATACCTAGCATTCATCCGTGCCTTACTGAACAGATAAGTTAGTGGCATTACCAGCTTCCATATGACTTCATTAAATATTTTTACCGAATGCCACCAAGACCTATACCATTGTGCATTTTTAGTTTTTAGGTTCTTTTGGACTCTTGCCTATGAATGGACTGAGGGAACCTCTCTTATATACGGTACATGCAATGGATGAATGTGATAGGTGTCCTTTCTCTTCTTTTATGAATGCTGTGTGGAAGTCTTCACTTCTCTCCTGCTCTTCCACTCTCCTGCATTTCTAGTTCCCTTCCTTATCCTGTTTATTAAATATCACTGCAATTGTTTTGCCTTTATCCCTTTGTTTATTAATAGTGGATTTGTCTGCCTTCCTGACTGAATTTGGTAGGCTTTCCGCAGCCTAATTTCTCATCTTCTCATATTCTTTTCCACTTATTTTGCTTTAATTAATATTTCCGTCCATTTCCTCCAGTCTTGTACATTTCATTATGTTTCGTAGACATTGCATGGATTTCCCTAATGTTTGTTTGCTCTGTATGAAATTCACAACACTTTTTGTCCTCTGTACTACTTTACATGTTTGTTTTGTACAGAAATGTATAGCTTCTTTGATTGTAGTTTGACATCCCTCCATTGCGTTTTCATACCTCCATTTTGCTCTTTTACTGGAGCATATATCTGGCACCAATTTGTCAAAATGTGCTCTACTGGCCTGCAGAATGGTCAATTTAAAGACATGATTCTTTAACTAAGTCAGTGGTGAAACACATTGTTTGAAGATCATTTGCCCAGAAATGAGTGGGTACTCTCAACCCTAGGATACTCTCACCCTAATTGTTTAAAATGACCTAGACTAGAGCAGCTCTTTCTTGAGCGGATAGTAGTACTAACTATATAAAGTCTTTCATCTGTAAACCACAATACTCCTCAAGTTTTCTAAGGATGAATTCAAAGTTCTCAGTCAATCTGGCTAAATTAAAGTCTTCATTCATTCATACAGCTCTCTTATTTGTTTTGGAGCTTTTCTCCCCGGGCCTCCACTGAAAATGGGTCAATTTGGCCCAGTGGATTTCCCCGGTAATCAAATTGCAAATAAATAAAAATAAATAAATAATCTTAATTCTGCCTCACGTGTTTCTTTTATAACTTCCACACCTTAAAATGGCAGGCGGTATACAGTTATCTGTAAAATGCAATATATTTTCTATCCTGCATGGTGATCCATTGCAATTCCTCTACTGTTGGTTCATTTTTCTACTGAGATATTGAGATCACTCTCAGTGAGAATGGCACAACTTATTTTATTAACTTTTTCTCCCCAGTGAGCACTATTCTCAGCTATGTTTACATCTTATTTCTGTTAATACCACTGTTATAAACAATGTTTTTCCTGCAGACCAAAAGTTCATGCAACACTTTGCCTAAGATGGAGACCTTGGTACACAATACCTTCAACTATTTTTGTTCTTAGCCTTTTCTCTTTTCTGTATCATTTTCTTATTTAACTCTCTGCAACCACTAAAAATGTGTCCCTTACTGGTTATGCATTCTCTGTCCTCTAGAGTCTCAGTACCCAAGATAGGCAGGTTAATATTACTGAATGTGGGGCCTTCAGTGCTGACCCAGTGATCTTTATATATGATTACATGGTTACTAAATACAGCTGTAGTGCTACAGAATGCTTTTACAGACAAAAGCATCTAGTGTTATTTGTTCCTTGATGATTGAGAAGCCTATGTCACTGAGTCTTCACAAGGTCATTGCCATGAGTCAGGCCAAAACAACCCCATTTTCCATGGAAAGGACAAGGCAATTTCAGGAACTCACTATGTTGCCCCCTGGCAAACGTATTCACTGACATTGGATCTCTAGTCTAACCCAAGATGCTATGGCTACAGTTAAGATTTTATTATTCTTCCCTATGGACCTGGATCATGAACTGTGCCATTAGCTTCATCCATATTCGTATTATAATTTCATTGTTTCTATTTTCCACTGATCACCTGCTGACCTTCTGACTGCTGGACTTAATATCATTAGCTTCTGTAGTGTTTTGGGAAGGGGGCTTAGCTTTTCTGTGCCCCACATCTTTTATAGCTCAAATGTTTGATAATGGAACATTTAAACCTAGAAGTTTGAAGGTGGGTTCCTTTCTGGATTCCTTGGATAGTCTGACATGTTGACAGTGACATCCCTTTTGCTATACTGTCCAGGCCCTTTCACAATCATGATAATTTGCACTGTATCTCTTCCAGTCATTGCAACAGGCAGACATCATGTGACACTGTCTGCTAGTTCATTTGCATAATGCCATTTGAAAAATGGAGATTCCCATCTGAGGTGTGTTTCCCTTTGTGGAAGGATATTGCCCTCACTTTGATGGGTCTCCATGTGACAGAATGCCAGCTTTGATATTGGTCTCCATATTAAATACTTCCTTAGAAAATGTTAGCCTGAACTAAAACTGGTTAGAAATTGTGTGGAGAAAAAAACAGCATGAGGGACAATCCCCTGTTCCATCTCACCCTTACATAAGCAGCACTATTGTTTAATTGTATTGTTTTTCTAAATCACACCTGGACCAGAAACACTGGGCATTGTAGTACCAGGTAGTAGAGATGTCCCTCTGAATCCTGGCTAGCATTTTGTACAGATGTAAAAGTCCCACTGTCAGGCAGGTTAGATTGGTCTGCACCATGCTCTTCCCAACATAACCTAGAAACTTCTCACACCACTCTGCTGTTATCCCGTTTAACTTTAACTGTTTTTTAAATAGGTTTTGTTGTTGTCTGTTTTACAGATTGTATTTGATTACCATGATTATTATTATTACTATTGTTATTATTATTATTATTATTATTATTATTAATAGTATTATTACTCTTTTGCCAAAATAATAAAAATGTAAAATATAGGAAGGTAAAATGAATAAAGTCATAGAAACAGCAGCCAAGGTGATGGCTTACAGGCACTAAGAACGAAAATTCTAGTAAACGTAATATTGTATGTTTCCAGACAGAGAATTGTTTTGTGAATCTTTTGCAAAGGAATGTAAGAGTGGTCATCTGGGACAGTTGGTACAGGCTTATCCTACTGATCAACCGAACAGCCTTTTCTCCTTAGAGAGAATGATTCAAGTTTCTCAGTGTTTGATATGTAAAAATGTCAAAAAAAGAACAGCTGTATATTTAGGACTGAGCATTTGCTAATATATGCTTGTGTGCCTGCATATATGCATATATATGGTCTATATTAAAAGACTGAATGTTCACAACTGAGAATACGACAACCGCAACACGTAAACGCTGAACAGCTGAAACAGCAAAACATGTAAACATCGAAATATGGAATGCCAAACACATTTCTGAAAACAACAGCGCCATACAGGCAAGTGATACCTCAATAAACACACTTTTGCATCGGGGCAAGCCCCCCTGCACCCCCACCCTCCTATATATATATATATATATATATATATATATATATATATATATATATTCCAACTCCGAGATCGCACTACAATGGGGAAAAGGATATATTTCCTCTTCCCCACGAACACCTGCTGGGCAAGGAAATCCGTTCGGTGCTCTGTATTTCGATGTTTACGTGTTTTGCTGTTTCAGCTGTTCAGCGTTTACGTGTCGCGGTTGTTGTATTCGCGGTTGTGACATTCGGTCTTTTAATATAGACCTGCATATATATTAGCAGATTTGATGTCCAGAATTTCAGCTGCTGCTCTTACTTGCCATTTTTAACTATCAGACAAAACTGAGAAAGTTGAATCACTTTCCCTAGGGGAAAAAAGAAAGCTTTGTGGTTCATAGCAAAACCTTCATCCATATCCCGAAGGACAACTGCTCCCTTTCTGAACAGGAATACCTGTGGGCATAAGTACAGCAGGCAGCATTTCAACAGTCTGTGTCACACGGCTGGATTATGAGCTTTTTGCAGACAGTAAAAAGAAAGTAGTGTCAAAAAACTTTCTACTTAAATGCACGAGCATAACAGGAAATCCTAACTGTGTTAAATTAAATGGTCCCTGAAAGATTCACTGATGTCCTGTAATGCCTACCCTGTTAGGCATTATTTGTTGCTTACAAAATTGTATAAATATTAAGTTGCTTTAGTTTGTGCTATTTTAGTTTATTTTTTACATTTTTAATATAAAGTTCTTTGTTTACCTAATGTCTGAAATTTGTTTTTAATATGTGATCAAAGTTGGAGGAAGGTTTTATATTCAGCCTATAAAAGTTATGTAAAACTTCAACTCATAACTCACATCCTTTCAACCACCCCCTGAGTTTGCAGACTGTCCTTTATTTTGTTCATATTTTTGGTCTGTTCCTTGTAAAATTTGTACACTTTGGCAAACTTTTGAGGTTTGCAGTCAATAAATAATGACAAACTTTTCAGTTTCATATTTCATATCCTTTAGAAAACACGTGTGAATGCAAAGACTTTTATTCTAACAACTTTCTAAGTATAGAAGAGCAATATGTAAAATATTTTTCTTGTTTTGGACTTTTGTTCTCAATTGCTTTTGACTTTGCCCTGATTCTAGTGCTAAGAGGTTTAGAGCTATGACTAGCGCACACACACACACATAGACACACATACACACAATTACTTTTTAATACTTTGACTCGTAATTTATGAGTTCTGAAACAGACATTCCAAATGGTCTAGCTGAGAATTATATGTATCCATTTAATAGTATTTTAAAAGTGCAAATCTTGTTTAAACCCAACTGTTGATATCCTGTCTACAAGAAACTTGCAGGATACTACCAAAGAAAGTGTCTTGATAGGGGAGGTTAAATAATGTATCTCAAAGCAGCTGGTATCTCTGGACAGTGTCAATAGTGTTTTAGAGACAGCAATGCAAAGACGAAGGATTTATTTCCAAGTCATAATGTATAGTGTACAAATGATACTGATTAATGCCAGTGAGGACTTGGAATAGAATATAGTTGAAATGCCAGGGAGCTGTGCATGGAATGGTAAGAAACTGCAACATTTTATTCTATCTCAGCTCGTACCCTTTCTAGGACCTGATCCAGTTCCAGCACTAGGCGACCAAGGCAGTCACCTAGGGCCCACTGGCTGGGAGGGGGCCTGATTGCTGAGGGACTGTCATACTTTTTAATTATAAAAACAAAACGACTTATTTTGTTTTTAAGGGTGTACTCTTTTAAAAGCGCTTGTCACACACACCTGTTGCATCCGTGCATGAGGCATTCTTCCTGCCCTTTCTGCACAAATTAAATTTAATGTTCTTTTCCTTCCATTCTTGCACCACTTCATCTACGGAACGAATGGAGACTCACTCCTGGATGGATTTGTACTGCTTCCAGAGAATGATTTTTTTCAATAAGTAAGGTGTGTGTGTGTGTGTGTGTGTGTGTGTGTGTGTGTGTGTGTGTGTGTGTGTGTGTGTGTGTGTGTGTGTGTGTGCGTGTGTGTGTGCGTGTGTGTGTGTGTGTGTGTGTGTGTGTGTGTGTGTGTGTGTGTGTATAAAATGCTCCATTTAGGGATAACTGGTCGTTAGTTAATTTGCTCAGGCTCAAACCATGTACCTTAGTTACAGAAAACAAGAGCCTGAATCCTCTTCTGGAACCATCAAAGTGTTACAAAAAATTGAGTTTCAAGGAGTTGAGTCAAGTGTCAAGTGCATTTTACAAGGAATTGAGTGTCAAGAGCATTTTACAAGGAAATGCGAGCTTCAGGGGAAGAGAAGTTTACTGCTGTTCATGCGAAGTCTGTTTACAATGTGCAACTGTCGTTTAGCAAATGGTATCACTATTATGGTAAAGAATTCAAAAGCACTGTTAGTAGCAAAACAGGTAGTATTCTTGCTTTTGATGGTGAAGGCTGTGTGTTCTACTCACACAGTATGTAGATGGATTGCTGATACTGTGTTGTACTGTAATGGGGGTGGGGTGCTGCAATCCTGAGTATGTCCTCCTTTGGGAGAGATGCCTAGTAACTATGAACCTGTTGTCAGTTTGCCATCCAGTTTCTATTGCAATATTACCAGATTACCATTTTTTAATGTAACATAGGCAATTTATTGATCAGAGGCAGCAGGCACTGAATTTGCAGGTGAAACACTGAAATATAAAGTTGTTTGCTAGCAGCAACCTCTTCATTAGTTACCGATCCCCTTAGTATCTAATTATTCAGATGACTTTTACTTCTGTGCAGATTGTGCATATTGACTGATATTTATGGATTGTAATGACAGACATCTGAGTAGACCTTTATTGATGAGATGTTCTGAATTGAGCAGTTTTGTAAATATTGGTTCATCCATTTTGTTTCTTGCGTACAGTTAAAATGTTTAAAACTACAAATTTAAAACATGCTCTAAAAAGTGCAGCTGTGTTATATGAGGAATATAATTTAATACAGTCAGGCATGTGAATCAAGGAACAGACATGCTTGGTTATAAAAATGAGTGTAAGGGGCCTATTATTTGAAAACAGACTAAAGGTAAACTTTATCTGCCACTTGCCAGATGCATTTTCTTTGAATGTAGGTTTTAACGTTGTTTCAATGACTGCGAGTTTCAAGGGCAGAGAAGTCTTAATGCTGAGTCTGTTTTCATTGTGAGACTGTATTGCTTTCTTTAGCAAATTTCTATCAGTGTTTGTGCTATAAAATTTGAAATAAAAGTTTTAAATTAAATCCAAATAATCATTGAAGAAGTAAAGCAGAAAGCAGTATGTTAGAGAATTAAACTGGGCCGGAATTAATAAAGCCTACACTGTGTACACTAAGTGTAGACAATATTATTGAATAAAATTATTACATTTTTGTGCATTGTAGTCACTCACAAAGATTACACTAAGTGTACATGTAGTCTGCACTTTGTGGTAACTTTAATGAATCTCTGTCAATATTTAAAGCTGCAAGAATATCAATAGAAAAACTAAAATTAGGAAGAAGAAGGTGTGTGTTATGTCTGCGTTGTGTGTTCACTCAGAAAAGTGTAATGGGACTCTGCAATGGTTGCTGGAGGGGTGGCTGATCCATTAGCCTGTCTGGGACCCCGTTTGACCATGATCCATCTCTGTGTGGGACTGCTGGTTTCCTGTAGAGTTACCATCTGAAGCTGTCTATTTCCATTCAGTTTTGTTTTGCAGAAGTCACAGTTAGTGAGTGGAAAACAAATGTTGACTTGGAGATAACTTTCTGATCAATGTACACAGATTTCATGATCTTGTTTTTCACTAGGGTTGCCACAGTATTAGATTACTCACTTTGAACATCAACCATTCAGTGGAATTTTATTATTAGCAAAACTCATTTTTCTATTTTGTTTTAAAACACTTTTTTCAACACTTCTGTTGGAAGAAAAAAAAATACAGTAATTGAGAAATATGAAGAACAGATAAATGTCCTTGTACTGATAGAAAGCTGCTGTTTTCTTATGAAAAAGGCATGTACCTCCACCTTATGGAATCACTATGCCTGAAAAGGTAGAAACAGTCATTCTTACACTGAAACATATACAAAAAAAAAAAAGAAAAAAAAAACACATAACAATAAAAATAAAAGAGGAATGGGTCAAGAAGCAAACCTTAGGAAGGAGATGTGGACTCAGGATGTCTGACAACTATTACCATGGGCAAAGGCCACACAAGTGTTTTTACACATGCTTGTACAAGATAACAAATTACAGGCAAAATGCTCTATTAACCATACCATACCATATCTCTTACAGTGTACGTAACAGTGACCACATTGTACCAACCAGCAATCAAGATAACTACTAGAAGAAAAGGCTTGGAAAAAAAGGACTATTTATAGTAAATGAAGAACTTGCTGTTTACCAGCTTTAGAGGATAACAAGGAAAACACGAAAAATGGTCAGAATATGTGCAACAGGAATTGCAGTTTGTGAGTTTGATATAATCAGTGTTTGTTCACAGGTAGCACAGTGCTACTGCAGTTAGAACTGCTCTTAAATATCTAGGAGTGCACTATGACCACAATTCTACGTCTATTTTACAATCTAATTTATCCAAAACCTGGATCTCCATCTCCCAGGATATCTTAAGATGGCAAAAATTGAACCTCCCAATGTTCGCCAAAACCTCTATCATTAAGATGAATGTCTTTCCTAAACTTCTCTACGTACTAAACTCTTCGCTCTCTTCCTCTCCAATTTCGCTCTTTAACAAAATTCATAAAGCCTTCGCAAAATTTATATGGCACCCTAAATCGGTCAGGATTTCATATCAAAGGCTCACTTTACCGAAAAAACAGGGGGGATTAGCGATGCCCAATCTACTCCTATATTATAAAATCATTCAAGCAAATAGAATTTACACAATTGCAAACTATCTACCAAACTCTACCATTTGGTCTCTGCTATGGGTTAAACTATGTACAACTATACACTAGCCAATAATATCAACCCTAAGGCACTACCCTTTTTAAATAAATACAACCTCAAACATTAAATCTTCTCCCCACTCTTAAGGGACTAATAAAAACTTTCCAAGACTTATTCCAATATATTAAACTGGAAAACACCCTCCTCCTATTTCAGCCTTTCCATCTTAATCCGAATATAACCTTGAACAATAAAATGATCAAACTGAATGATTTCCCATTAATTAAAGACTTTACCCTATGGGATATAAATAAATATAACCTCTTATCTTTAAGTGACTTATGAATGGCTTTGGGTTTATCTAAAAAACATATCTCTATCTTGAGACAACTTAGAGAACTTACTCTATCCATAATTCACAACTTCCCGAGCACGGAGGAGGAACAGAAACAGGTAGAAACCCTTCTCCAAAATCTAGCCTATAAGAAAAACATGATCTCAGTAGCATACAGATCCTTTTCCAACTTTTCAAATCAAGGGAAAATTGTTCTTGCGGAATATTGGGATCATCAGGGGAACAACCTCATAATGAATCAGAAATTACTGGCTATTAAACATACTCTGATGTTCTCACCATAAAAAAAGCTTCTTTATACACAATTCATGATCTTTAACAATTTATACCTTACCCCAGTTCATTTAAACAAATTTGATCCCAATCATTCCACTATATGCTCCTGCTGTTCGTATCCATATACTGATTTGGTACATATATTATGGTTTTGTAAATATGCATACAACCTCTGGTGTTCACTTAAAGTCTGTTTAGAGAAAATGGGTTACCATAAATCTACACTTACCTGGGAAATGGCGCTACTGCATATTACAAATATTCACATACCCAAAATCAAACTTCATGCCCTAATCATTATTTGTCTTTTGATCAAATATTATATTACCAAACACTGGTTGGATTGTACTAAACTTAGATGGAAAGATTTTAAGATCTTAGCTATTCAGTACATTCGATCTCATAAGTTGTTATTAAGTAATCCTAGTAGACGGAAATACTACCAGAAACTATGGGATTTCATTTTTCTGCTTTTATCCAATGATTAGTAATCTTTCTATAACAATTCCTACTTATTCCCCCTAAGTCCTTCAATATAGAGTATTTGTAGTCTGCAAGGTGATTTGAAGTATATTAAGTTCATTTTTTTTATCTAGCTTCTATTATTGACTTGTTTCTATGTATACTTGGGAAGCTTGGCACGTTTGTATATTAGTTGTTTTTGGAAACATCTGTTTTTTGTTTTTTTTTTTTTTTCCCAGCGGGATTATCCCACCTTTTTTGCCTCCAGTGTTGTATATTTGTCTTGTTTTGATATGAAATGAATAAAGTTGTGTTTTAAAAAAAAAAAATAAGAACTGCTACCTAACTGATCTAGGGTCGCCAGTTCAATTTTTAACTCTGGTGCCTTATAATCATTTCACTAATTGCTGCAATTTCCTCTCAAAGCAATGCAAAGCTTGCAATGTGCTGGTTCCCCATCTAGGGTTAGTTTCTCTGCTAGCACCTGCTAAGTGCTGAGATAGGCTCCAATTGTCCCAAAACCCTGAAATGGATCTACCACATGAATACACAATGAGTGAATGTTTGCCAGGTGGGTGATATCATTCAGAAAGATACCTTTTGTTTGGCTGTAGCCTGATCCAAAGATAAAAAACAAGACAATTGTGCAGTTATGCATGTTATGGTTTGCAATACTTCACAGGCTAGATATAATGTATGGCACGCTTAATACAGACTGTTAGGCAAACAATCAAAATGAGAGGCTACACTGGTATAACTCATAGGAGATATTTACAATGCACTCCCTTTCAAAACACAAATGGAATATAGAGAATTATAATGCATAGTAGTTTCAAATATACTCAGTCGTGGCACACAAGAGTCCCTTACATTTGTCACTGAATATTGGTTTTAGGAGGTGGACTACCTCCCAGGCACCCCATTTTCTGCAAAACTTTATGGCAGATAATCAAAATTTTACTAGAGATAATTCAATAAATAACACTTTAGAGAAGATTTGTAAGCAAATAAAGGTATGAACAATTAACTAAATCTTGCATTTGACACTGGGTAACTAATACAACATTTCAGGATTTGAATGTGTAGAAACAGTTAACTGCATGTCCAAGAAAGGAGTCAGTAAAGTAATATAGGAAGGTATATTTAAAAGGTAGCACAAATATTGACAGCTGCATTTGACTAGTTAAAGTTGCTGAGTGGTAAGGTTTCTAGGAAAAATGCAGATTAGGTATAGATTGTATGAACTATTAGAATTAAGCCTAGAAATGAGGTATATGAATGTGGGCCAGGCAACACAGGTTTGATTAACAACATGGGCATCTGAGACATTGAAAACACTCCCTAAGGGAAGGAGTGTCCACAGATGGGAGGAGCTCTCAGGTGTCATTGACAAAAGAACAGAGATAAGGAAACAATACAATATAACCCCCCCCCCAGCAGCATTAGGCATTGCTTACACCTCGCCAGTATCCCTTTAAGATCAATGCCAGCTCCAGATCACTTGGTCATGTCCAGAAGAGGAATAAATAGCAGGCAGACCTAGCAAAGCACAGGGGCATAGGCATAACTGGAATGAATGAAGCAGGGTGGGGGCATACCTTTCAACCACTTAGCACCAGAAATCTGGACAGTGCCTACAATAATGGGAGGACAAAGGCTCAAAATTAGGGACAGATTTAAATACTGTTGTTATAAACTTAGAAAGTTACTAGAGTAACAGGATCTGTGTTAGCATGCATTTGATGAAGGATATGAAGTCTGAAACTCAAATCTGTGTCGTTATTTAGTTACTTCAAGCTTCAGTGATTTGCCAGAAACAACAAATTTATTAGGAACAGACAAAAAATATGAGGCAAAAATCTGGACAATTGAGAGATGCGGAGGTAAGAAATTTGGCAGATGCAAGTCGCCAGTAAGATGAGGTGAGCATTTAAGGGTATTTTTGAACCACAAAAAGGAAGGGAGGTGGGAGATATCAGTTGAGAGAGGAGCAAGTAGCCTAAGGACAACAAAGGAAAAAGACACCACTGCACTGGCAAGAAGTTTGCACATAGTGAGTAGTGATAATTTAGTTGAGGTCTGAAGTCCTAAGTGGGATTTGTCCTGGAGGGTGAGTTTCTTTGCAAGAGGAGAACAGTAGTTGCAGTGAAGGAGTTTATAAAACATAGAGAATAGTACAAATTTGGGCTGGAGGTGGATAGGTAAAATAATGGCTCTGGAAAAGCTGACACATTGATGTTAATTTTAGGGGATGAGGAGCACATAAATTGGCAAGTCTTCTTAGTTTATAAGAGATGGTGGTGCAGTGAAACAGGCAGCCCCCTCTCTATGTACCTGCTCTCTTATTGATTCCCACATGATCTTCTGTGTCTAGCCTTCCTACCCATGGGACCCTCCTTCAAATTTTGTTCCTTGTCAGAATAGATGTTTTTTCAAATTGGCAGTTAAAGGACCTAAAAACTTATCAGCGTATAAATAAGAGGTGCTGGCATGAAATATGCCTATCCCAAAGTATTCTCCACCCCTGGAGTTATCTTCCATTAAACGTCAAACTGAGTAACACCGTTGTTGACTTTGAGAGAATCTCACAGTAGGATAGGGAGCCACAAATTCTCCCATTGTCTATCTCTTGTTGCCCTTCGTGATGTTGAAGAGAAGTTTTGAATATTGCTTAACAGCCAAGCTTGTAATGGTCTGCACATTGATTGTTTAGTAGTTTCCTTTGAAACTATGAAATTATGAACCTATGTAGAAATCTGATCATTATACTATTAATGGAATTTGCTGTACCTCATAGTGTGCGATATGATATTGCTTTGGTTTTAGAGTGGCTACCTGGTATTAGAGAAGATAGATGCTCATTTTAAACTAAAAAATCACAGACTTCCCATTATGTGATGTTCAGTATTGAGTGAGAGGTCAATCCAAATACTGAGATAATGAAAGAGGGTGATTTATAGTGTGGGAGTGCTTGAAGGTGAGAAGATCATGGGATTTGAATTTCAGGAGCTTTGTTTTTTATGGTTTCATAGCAGCATAATTCTTTTTTCTATACTAATGGTTAAGATAAAATTGTCAATCTAGTTAGTGATCATTACATTTTTTGGTAATGTCTTCAGTATATCTATCAGTGCTAGAACAATAGACAATCTGCATAAAGAAGACAATTCTTATTGGAGAGTAGGGATGAAATGTAATTAATAAATAGATAAAACTGTAGAGTGCTGAGAACTGAGCCTTAGACAACAGTGAATGTGACAAAAGGTAGGAGATGAAAAGGGTATAAATGGCTTAGGCTTTGAGGTCATCACTGAAGAATTGAAGTTAATTAAGTCTAATACAGAGGAATTGAAGAACTTGCTGGGCTTTGAAGTGGGAAATTTAAATTGAAGGTTTTGACTAGGTCAGCGAATATAGATCATGTTAGTTTTCTGTCAGTCATGCTAGTGCAGATATCATCAGCACAGGAATGAAGGCTACTGTTGATGCTGTGTATTTTGAGGAAGCCATACTGTTTATGGTAGGGTAGATAGTTTGACTCTAAATATGAAAAGAACACCAAATCCAGAGACTGCAACTTCCAACAGGCAAAAAAACGACTCCAACTCTTAGATATTTTTAAGCGCTTTCATTCACTTTATTACCGTGAACTTCTTGTGTTCTTTTCATTATTACAAAGTTTCAAGTGTTCTCTTGACTCTAAATATATTATGAACTACAACAACACTATATACTCTAAGATCCTGGAGAGGAAATAAAGGACTGAGATGAGTTAATACTGATCAGAGGAAGAAGGGTTAGGTATCTTTAATAACTGGAATAAACATTTCCAGAGATTTGTGAATCTCCCTGCTGAAACCGAGATATTTATAATATAAAGGAGAGGAAGTCAGATACATATATTATAGGCATGAATGAATCTAGGATATAAATCACCATGTCCTGCATGATAGTGGAGTTTTATACTGAGAGTCTATTTATTAATGGTAGAGATTTTAAGGTAGTAAGTTGGAAGAACAGGACATTGGATGACAGGAGAGGTACATTCTGATGGAAAGTGTTGTATTAGAGGAAAAATATGAGTATTCTGCATTGGTTAAATTAACAATTACTGGTGTACTACATCTGACCTCTACAGAGTCACTCATGCTGGAAGGAGTAAGCTATATACTGCTGTAGCAATCTCCTGCCTTACTGTTAATTCAGCAGAAGTTTAGGGTTTCTTGTAAGCTGAATCCATTTGTTTTTAATATAGATGTATTTCATCTGTTTGGGTCAGTTTGTTGCAGAGGAGGGGATTGTTTTTTTTTTTTTTTTTTTTTTTTTTTTTGCTTTTTCCCTTTTTTAAAGTTCTGTTATGGGATTAATCTGCTTCATGTCTACATGTTGAATATGAGAAGGCAGAGGTTATAATATTGTTGTGGTCACCAATAACAGTACCAGGATGTATTTGGTGTGAAGGAATGTCTAGGAGATAGCTATCAGACAGAATCAGACAGAATCAGGAACGACGGCTTCCACTTAAAACATTTAGACAAGTTAAAGTCATGGAGAGTGAAAGACAGGCAGTTGTCAAGAGACAGATATGGAGAGCAGCACTTACCCATGGCCAGTTAAAGTGACCAGTAAGAACTAATGATAGCTACTTGTCTTTGTTGAAAGTACTGAGAGCTGCATTGCCTGCTGATTTATGGGTTGTTCAGAGTGGGTTACAAACTATGGAAGTGCTGTCTTTTTGGTGGAAGCCTATAATGCAAGTAGCTATAATCCAGTCTGGTTGCTTCTAGGAGAGGTTGGGATGTGGCAATATTGTTTGCACCCCCACAGCTGACCATCAGCTGCCTCTAGCATCTGTTCTCATTCACTATATCTACTTGACCTGCCTTATCTTATCCTGGGGTCAACCTGACCCACATCCACGGCTGATGGGGACATTAAGGATATAATCTGGAACATAATCTTTGAAATGACGACAACCTGTGACTATAATGACACTCCATTTTATGTACTGTCTAACTTTGAATAAGTGATAATTAATAACATAAAGCAGAATATAGTAGAAGTGATATCTAAAGGATAGTTCTATTTTTGCCAACATTTTTTCTGTAAAATACAATCGCTTGAACTTTCATAATGTATGTCAGGGATAACTGTTTTCCTATGAAGTGTAGAGTGCTGATTAGCCTACTTTTTCTAACACACACCGAAGCCCTGGAAGAATGTACCATCTTGAAAGAAAATTGACCTGTGGTGGTAGTAACATTCCTGATATGTGTGGATGAGGCCTACTTAACAATGAAGCCACAGAAATTCATGACATGCACAACAATGAGACTTCCAGCAACGTTTCCACATTCCATTTATAATGTGAGGGATGTGGCAGATAATGGCGGCTTTGCACCCAAAGTCATGTTGAAGCATGGGACAGAAGAGTGAGATGTCTTCTAAGTAGATGCCAACAGGATCTTCAAGCAGTGATGAATGTCATAATGCATGAACAAAATAGGGCTGATGAAGTATGCTCCAACATCACATCTGGACAGACCAGCACCACCACGAAAGAAGTAATAGACTGATCTCAGTGACCACATTTTTAATATTTTTGAAGTAAAAGTGTACTTATCCCATTGCTAAATTTCTAAATGCTGCAGCAACTAATATACATATTTTTTGTTACGGGAATGAAAAAAAGAATTGCATCATTTTTTCTTCATCATACAATAAAACAATTACTGATATAGTAAAATAAACATTCTTCACTGAGTGCAATTATCCTGATAATCAGTAACACACCCTACGTAAGTACAGCACAATGTTTTAGAAAAATAAGCTCCTTCAGTCTGTGTATTCTATGACTTTATCTTTCCAAATTACAAACATACAGCAATAACATCAGATGCTAATTTATTTTTCAATTAAAGGTGTTGTCGATC
>NC_056732.1:428308905-428393905 GCF_019279795.1 Protopterus annectens | reverse complement strand
TACGAAGTCTCAAACTCAAATGAATGTCATTATTTAGTAACTTTAATCCTTAGATCATCCCAGTGTTTTGTCAAAAAATACAATTTTTAGAGGAACAGACCAAAACTATAAGGCAAAATCTGTACATTCTGTGAAACTCTGTACAGATGAGAGATATGCAAGTGCATACTGCACACTAGATCTTTTGAACGATGAGCTGTTGAAAATTAAGATATAATAATCCAATAGGTGGCGCTAAACAGAATGTCAGCTGAAGAGACTTAACTGTGTCATCATGCAGGACAGGCCTACATGCACGCATCTGACATAGAAGAAGGTAAAAAGGACAGCAGGGATCCACCATGAAAAATCCACAGTTAACCAGCTTAGTGTAACGTACTATTTCTTGAAGCATTGAGACTCACCTTCCTGAACTACAAATTTTACTACAAAATGCTCACTATGGGAAGAATTTAACTCCCCCCATTCCCCTTACTTATATAAGGGTGACACGATGACCTGACTAAATGCATGACTGTATAAGGGTGACCTGAGTAACTACATGAACTGCAGTCTCACACCATAAGTCAGAGAACAAGGAGAAAGTAAAATGTATAAATGGGACTGAGGAAATAAAAGATCAAACACTTGCACATTGACTACCTGTAGAGTGACCAAGTACAGAAGCTAGTGTGCTCCTTTAATATTCAAGGCACTGCCATTTCAGAAAAGGTTGGTATCTTCAGCTGAGATTTATAGGGACTGTAGTAGCTTATTTTATAATTAATTAGTTTATTTAGCATAAAATGCCAGAACCTATGCATTGACAAATAAGACAATAGTAATTGTAGGTACATAAGAGCACAGCATAGGTTTTAAAGTATTAATAAATAAGACGCAGAGAGCTGACCTACATTTTGTAGATCAGAAATTTAAATTGTAGTATATTGCAAATGCAATGGGAATTTCTGGGAACACTGGGCATTAATATCGGGGTGCTGGCAAGCATTAAAGCAGACAATCGGGATCTCTGGATTGTGGCCTGTATTAACTTATGGTAATGTGTTCAGTGCTGCGTTCATGAAATGATTAACACATTTGTGTAAATGATCTGTTGTGTTGTTGCTGGATACTAGAAAATAATGTCACCACTATATAAATCGTAAACAGAACACGCGTAGAATTCAATGCATTTGCAAGTATTGCCTAGTATGTCAACATACTAGTAACTGTTAAGATACTGAGTATGTGAACAGCAGAGGATTAGCAATGTTCTCCCGACTGCATCCTTTGCAGGAGCCCAAAAGCTGAAATATAAAAATGGACAAAGCAAAGTCAGAATTGTAGATCCTAACATGAAGATCATAGTGCAGTTTGAAATCTTGTGTAATACTGTTGGTACAAGTATGCATCCCTTCTAGAGTCTTTCTTTTAAATATTTCAGCTTGCATGAAAAGAGTACTGCAGACATACATGAAGGTTTATAAATGAGGCAGGCCTTCTGCATGCACTGCTAACTGATTAATCAACTCAGGGACTACTAATATTTTTAAAGCTTGCTATCTCTTATGGCATGTAAGAAATCCACAGTTCTTATCTCATTCAGAGAATTTTTATGCCTCCAGCTGTTGCTGAACCAGAAAATATCAGTTTACGTAATACAGTAGACTCAGTCTATAACTGTTTTTACAGTCCCATATGTGCAATAACAAAAATTACATGCCAGTCAAGTTGTACCTCATAGCTCACATTCATGAGTCTGCATTTGCAATACTTTAAAGAACAGTCCATGTACCCTAACGAAGGCAGCTGAGTGTATGAGCATGGAATTGTATGCTTCATTGTATTAACTAAAACATTATACATTAACCAGAAAAAAGTAGTCGAAGGAGAACCTCAGAAAAGTGACTGTAAAATGATGGGAGACTATGCATCGTCCACAGAGTATATCATTATGCTATAGTGTGGTAGGACTCAAATAAAAAATCAAAAGGAATAGAAATGAAACGCTACATAACATGAAACAAATGCTATATCAATCAGTAATAGATTATGGCCACTAAATGACACCACCCTTTTGGTTTGTTGAATCATTTTTGAAGAGTAGCAAACTCATTCTTCAGTCTAATACAGTTAGGTTCATATCTTACGGTAGGAGCTAAGAAGTGCCAATATACAGGCGCTTTCTAGTGCTCTCTCTCCTCAATCTTGACCATTGAGTCAAGCCAGTGTGCATAACTAACACTTATCATTTGCCTAAGGACAGCTGTCCTTATATATAACCCTACAGGCCACTATTAATACTGCTCTGGGTAATCCAGCTTACTAGACCCACGAAGTCTAGCTAGTATTTCTGCTTATGGTATCTTCTTTGATAAAAGGCATTAACTGCCTATGCACCTTAGCTATAGGTAAATTATGGGATAATTGTCGGTTAGATTTTGATCAATATTTGCTCTCAAGTATTTTATAGTGGAAGCTACCAATGTTATACTGGAAACCACAGCTAGCACGTCACAATTTTCTCCAGGGTGTGGCAGGGTTTTGTGCCTTTTGGTTCACCAGGCACCTGCAGCCTTTTAGTTCATCAGTCTTCACAAAGCCTGTTTGGAGGGCTTCTTGTACCAGTAAGGAATATAAATGATGACCTCAGTGTGTTGTACTGAATGGAAACATCGCCAATATGAGAGCAGCCAAGGTGAGCAGTGACCAGCCGTAAATGGGCCAGAGGTGCATGCATGAACAGTCAGAGGAAATTGTGAAACTTATTTTCTAATATTCTTTCTAGAGAGATGATTACTGATACTGGTCTTTGTTTAGAAATACTATTCCTCTTATGGGTAAATCTGACGATGCTTTTTCTCCAAAGTATGGGACATTTCATTTGTAAGCCAACATGGAACATACACATATCCAGCAGCTATGTGCATT
The DNA here is from genome assembly GCF_019279795.1 of Protopterus annectens. Lineage (NCBI taxonomy): Eukaryota > Metazoa > Chordata > Ceratodontiformes > Protopteridae > Protopterus > Protopterus annectens. The sequence goes on along the minus strand of NC_056732.1, from coordinate 428,390,995 downwards.
GACTTTGATGTTACACAATTTTAGGAAGGCTATTCATGTTTATCTGACAATCAGCAAGCGATATCTTGACAAGGATGTATCTTACCTCTTTTAAATTTGAATTTTTGATAAAAATGAAGAGGGTTCTTTACTGAAGATCATAGTTAACATAATGGCTATTACCTTCTTTTGCAATGAAAAAAAGGTCAGTTTTAATGAAAAAACCAATAGTGGATGCGACAGTGTTATACCCTAGATTAGCATATCATTATAGTAACATTTTATTTACCTTATGTTATGAGATGGCCATTTTCTGAAATATTCTGTTATGTCTAAGGAATGCCTATCTCAGAGTTTGTATGTATACAGTTGGGGTTGTGAGGCTTTCCTCCACAGCCACAGCAGGGGGTGCAGGGGGTTTTCCACCTCTGCAAAAATGTTTAAAGAAGAAGAGCAATGTTCGAGATTTGCTCTTCTCCAGTAGTTTTGGTCTTTTTTTTGGGTATGTCGGCAGTCAGCATTTGGACTACCAAAATTTCAACAGGGACAATTTGTAATTTTTACTTTTAGTTACCATTCACAATTTTATATCCTGAGACTGTCTTGGGGATGGTAGCAAAGTATTATAAATATCTAAAGTGAACCTTTTTTCAGTGAATTAGATAATGCAGAAAACCTTTATGAGAAGAACAGAGAGCAGTTATACTGTACAACTACCTAAGCAAACCAATAAATATTGTCACTTCTGGCCAGTGAAGTGTTACTTTTATCAGCTTCACTGCAAAATGAAGTATGATATCAAGCCTGCAAACAAACATCAATTGCCCTAATAAAGCTTCAGAGAGACAGCTTTTAGTCACTTATCAATTAGGAAGGCAATCAATTTTTTTTTACATCTTGTAAGAATATGTAGGAAGGAAGGACTGGAAATTAAGAAAACCCCACTCGATCACCTCCTTTCCACTGAAGGAGGTATGCAGATTAGAGTAAAACAGTTCCACTTGCACAGACCATCTAAAAAGTCTGTGACTTTCAACATTTTTCACAATAACTAAGTGGGGAAAACATTTACTTATGATATCTAGGCAATTTGATATTACAAAGAACAAACCTATACTTTGAGAGGTGGAAGACAGGCTGAAAAACAAAACCATGTCAGAATGACAGCTCTTATGTCTAGAGTGTTGATGTATAAGAAATTAAAATATTGTAAGAAAAACTAAAGGTGAATCTGACACATTATTACTACACAAAATACAGAATATGTGCAAACCATGTGTTTATTTTCCATATGTGTTGACCCTATACACCCATTCAGGGATTCATAAAGAGCTCCACCACTCACATTAAGGGCTGCAGTAAGAAAGCCTTCTCTCTGTGGTATGGATATTTCTGATTTAGAGACACATTAGTGATAATGAGAATAGACCTCTTCACCAATTAATTTGCACATCTCTGAATCGCTGTTAACTATTGTGAGTGCAGATTAATACTTACTGTAATAGATAAGAGTGGTAGCAGCTGTATGACATTAGAACTGCCACCACCCCATTCAATCTACCACATTCAACATACACAGATACACTGCATCCCTATACCTCTCCCTGTGTTCCTGTGTTGTCAGCACAGCACCAATTTCCCCTTTTTCTGGCTCTTGTAAATCACAGATTAATTATCATTCACTTCGCACTTCATGTCCAATAAAACATGGTAGTACAAATCAAGCAACTTTCTAAGTGTTTAGGTGGCATATGTAACACACGTTGCTAATTTTTTCCTGTCTTGCATTATGAGGTTGAGAAGCATGCCTACATTTTCACCTCCTAATTTATCATCATTAATTTCAGAAAACTAAAACAAAATAAATTTCACTAGAAAGCACTGACGAACAATTGTTCGTCAGTGCTTTCTAGTGGAATTTATTTTGTTTTGTTTTAAGTTGTTTCACTAGGCCCTTGTGGTGAATTTTTTTTAAGTTATTTTATTTCAGAAAAATGCCCAACATCCTCAACATATGTGCAAAAAAATGCTGCACTAACTTCGCAGTGCAGTTGGCTAGGGCTGAGGTTTACTGTGGCAAGGGTTCAGCATTTGACTCCCTTTAAGACATGCTGTGCAATAGTATCCCTGGTATCTATTAGCTCCCTGCAAAATGTATTATTTATTTATTTATTTGTTTATTATAATTGAATGCCTTTAAGGTGGGATAAATAAAGTATTCCTGGTAAACAAAACACCAAACAGCAACAACTCCCAAGACAGGGTAAAAAACTGGAAATAGAAAAATCACGACAACTGCTTCGAGAGACCAGCAACCACACCAAGCCTTGGAAGTATATCCTTTAATACACACCGACTAAGTGCTTTCACCCAAAAATTGGCTTTTTCTATTTAAAGTATTCCTGGTGTCTGGCATCCCCGTAACCCATACTTGTGAGTGCTATTAAGGTACAAAATGAGGAGCTCTCCCTGGTGCCTAGCGTTTTCCCTTCTGATCCCAGTTATGGATAAGTGCTGCTAAGAAACAAAATGAAAAATCCTACCTGGTGGCTACTGTTTTTCCTCCTAATTAGCATTATGGCTAAGTTGCCATTAAGGCAGAAAATTAAGAATTCTCCATGGTGGCTTGTGTTTCTCCTTCCAGTCTCCGTTATTTTTAAGTGCCATTACGTTTATTTTTAAAAAACTCTAAGCTCTGAAATGCTTCATTGGTGCTGTAATTACGGGAGTCTTGAAATTCTCTTTTACATCCTATAACCAAAGGAAATATGTAGCCCCAGCCCAAGGAAAGTGCAACACTCACCATACTGATGTTAGGTTTAGCACTTTGATCTCGGTTTATTTGTAGACTTCATCAGAACCATAGCATCTAAATTTACCAGTGTTTAAATATCCACAGGCAGAATTGCATGACACATCACTTACAAATTTAAAGCTACAGTTGCAACACTACAAATACATACTGCTAAAATAGCTGCTATTATTTTCCATGAAAGAGGTATGAGCCTCCTTGAAATTGACTAAGGAGAGATCTGCAATTGTGGAACTGCACACACATTTGTTGACATCATCAGATCCAAACATAGTGAACTTTATAAAGCATGAAGAGAAGTCTAAGAGGACATATTTGTTTAGTTTATAAAGTATAGAAAATATCTGATGCAAGAACAGTTGAGATGTGAACTGAAACCAAAAGATGAAACTCTAATAATGGTGGCACAAGTATACACATTTGTTAAAAGCAGGAGACACAGACAAATGTAGATTTTATAAAACAGAACTGAAAAGAGGTGCACATCTTGTTGGTGGGTGTAATACACTCCTGGCTGAGGGTCTGCATACTGAAAGGCAAAATAGTGTGGTAAGACTGTTGCACTGGGGACTGCACAAACACTACAACACAGAAGAAGTTGGGAAGTACTGGAAACAAACCACAAATAAATTACAGACAGTGATGATGTTTATATCACATGTGATTGCAGTTTATCAACAGTTCAAAAAATAGATGCAAAAATCTAGATATTATATAGTTCAAGAAAAAAGATATGAGTAGAGTTGATCATTGAAATTGCTACAGCCACTGATTACAGTGTCTTACATACAAAGTCACAAAGTCTTTAAATACCAAGATTTGCAAGCAGAAATGAAGTGATGTGGAAGACACTGACACAGTTCCAGTAGTAGGAGGAGGAGGAGGCGTAACATGAGTAATAAAAAAATAAATAACAATCATATAGGTTACCAGTACATATCATCCCATATGAAGTGCACTTGTGCTGGAATATAGTAAGTGTTGGTATCCTGTGTGTTTTCAGGATTTTGAGTTTTCAAGATTTTGAACTTTCAGGATTTTGGTCTTCTGCATTTTGGGCTTTCTAGGATTCTGTAGCGCTCCCATATATACATACATTTCTGTTTCTATTCTTTTTTTAATTCTCTAAGATGTTAATTTTTGGTGCTATCTTGAACACCTCAGTTTTTTAGATTGTCTATCCTTCTTTGACCTATTTTAAAATAGGTGCATTTCTCTTTTGTTTGTCTTGTAGTTTTCTTAGTGTATAATCAAAGTTTTCCTGACAATTCCCACATAAAAAATCTGTTATTAACTCCAGTATCTTTTATTGTATTGCCTACCTCACTATAATCCATCAGACCTCTACCTATACACTGCTTAGTTATTTGATGCTGTATCAACTCTTCTACATCATAACAATTGAACTTCCATGCAACTAACATTCTAACTTGTGCAAAGAAGTCACCCATTAAATACAATGAGGTATCAACACTTTGTGTAATTATTCATCTTACAATATTGGTTGCACTATACCCAAGCATATAGTCTATTTTTGTGTCATTTTACACCCTTTTTGTTTATGTTTTGCACATTTCCTTAACTCTGTTTCTGCTGTTTAGCCATTGTAGCTCCTTCATGCCTAAACTGTCCTCTCTCCAGTCCATCTATATTCATTATTGTGCTATTTTCTGATATATATATATATATATATATATATATATATATATATATATATATATATTAACAGATATCTATCTATCTATCTATCTATCTATCTATCTATCTATCTATCTATCTATCTATCTATCTTCTTACTGTCTATCTATATTTATCAGGAAGTAGCACAGTAATAAATATACACAAGTCCCCTTTAAAACTTTATGGACCTTTCTGCATTTCATATCTTGCTCTTTTAAAATTAGTGGCTCTCCACTTAGATTGCTAAAGCTGGAGTTACCCCCTGTTTCATATCTAATTGCTTCGTACACACTGCAACAATTGGGATATTAACCCATTTTTCATCTTACCTTTAAAATCTACATCTAGTCCAAGACCACGAATTAATGGAAAGCCCACATTCTGCCCCTCATTAGTGTTTCTATTTCGCTCCTGGTGATAGAAAGAGCAAAGGGAGATTATTTCCTGGAGCTTGCTGATCTCAATAAAATCTGATAACTGCTTTATAGGTGCCAGCAGTATCAGATGTAGAGTAAGGTGAGTGGGGAAACAGCCCTGGGCACAAAGTGTTGGGGAATGTGAACAGCCGATCTCTCTTGAATGGAATATTGGCTTTTAAAAGCTAGTATTTCACTTGCAGTTAAACCTGAGAGTTGTAGTGCTCCATGTGTGGTTTAAACTGCAGCAACTGCTTGCTACATTTGTAGCCTGTTCTAGAGAAGGGGTAGTCTTTCCGGCAGGTCAAATTTATATCACAGACAAGGTTTACATCTTTAGAAAGGGCAAATCTGGTGCTGTTTGTTTTGCGGATATGCAGGAGGTCCATCAGGGTGGAGTCTGACAATGCCTTGTATGGATGTATATCAAATTTTTCAAATTCTACTTTTGTACATAGATATTAATATCTATGAACCTTTCTTTGACAGCAATTGCTGGAAAAAATACTAATTGAATTTGAGATAATGGTTTCAATGAGTTCAGTGAATTTAATTAAACTGTAATTCACAATTCTTACAAAATAGCATTGCAGATATGTTGATGCCATTATTATTAAATTAAATTACTTAGCAAACAATTAGAAAAGACAAGTAAGAGACTATAATGCATAAACTATTTACAGTAGTTATGAAACAATAGTTTAGAGTGCCAGAATAAGATAAGGATTATAGGTAGTTTAGAAATTCAATTTTAAATCAATGTTTAGTCACTTTACCTTTACTTATCAATGCTTCAGCTTAAAAATATCATATTCCTTGCTGTTATATAGTGGCACACTGAAGTATCAGATTTCTTTCTTTCTTCATGCAGACCTAAAACTAGGAACAGATAACTGCAATGCAAATCCAAACAATTATTTCATTACTTACATTTGCCATCTACATCGTCAAATTTGTAACCAAATGTGAAACTAGCAAGAGGGAATACAACCATACCTTTTGTGGATGGACATCTTGTAAAATATTTATTGCGTCTTGCAGTGGAATCTTGCTTTAAGTGAAAACTCTTGCCATCAGCACAGGAAGAAGAATAAATACCTTTCCCATCTTCTGCTGCAACAACCTCCTCTCGTGCTACTTGTCTTCCATACCAGGTTTCAAATACCCTTCAGTGCTGGAAAAAAAGTCAGCTTGATTTTTCCAATGCAAAATCATCTGGTTGAAATGATCCCACCACAGAGAAAAATTTCTACTTCACCATGTGAACCACTTGCTCAGTTGCTCACAACATACAGACAGTCTTCATTTTCTTAAGATGGTTTAATGTTGATATCCCCTCTGATTTGAAATACTAAACATATAAGGTGGTCAGTTCTAAAATAAAATGGAAGTTACCATCTTTCCTTATTCTCTTCTCTTCTTACAATGACACAAGTCTTGTATTATTTCCAAAAATATTTATTCTTTATAAGGAAAGTACTCTGAGTAGTACATAGCCAAAAAACTGACCTGAACTCTTTAACACCTTGGCACTGACCTCTGAGTCTTTCTACATGAATTAGCCCAATTGCATCCTCAAAGTTGGAATGAGTACCACCATTGTCACTTAAATGGGCTGCTGCCATAAAAATCACTATGCATTCATGGCTATTCTAAAGCCACTAAGTTTCATGACCTTTTTTGTTTTGCCAGTACCCTCCCACAGGCCATACCTGTTTTCTCATAAATAGCCATATCATTCATTCCTGTAGTAAGTTGTTGGATACCCATCCAGTCATCTAGTTTACATTTTACAGGCAAATAGTAAGTCACACTGCTTAATATGTAGGTGGAAGTTTATTCTAGAGGTTTGGGAAATGCTGGGTTATAAACCTGTGACTCCACCATCATTAAAAATTTAGCTCCATAGTCCTAGTATTGGTGGACATACATAACTTTTAGGGAACATGGGGGGTCCAGGACTATCAGATCTCAATTGGTATAATAGGCAAGACAGAGATCTCACCTCAAAAGTCTATAAGAGAATGAGAAAAGGGATAGAGCATCCAGCCTGTCTCGTAGCTCAGTGACTTAATGTTTGTGATCTTTTATTTCGGAACCTTTGGAGTCTTTCTAATTGTTTGATACATTTAGTGATATATATCTCAAAGGGGGCATTGTACTTGTTAATTGGTATGATCAAAGTAATTACCCTTTAGACCATAATGACCTCAATGATATCCCTTTGGCAGGGAACTGGGCTAAATAAAAGGATTTACTTACAACTGTTATCCCATGATGATCAAAAGACAGGGAGATATCAACACAAGTATTTTGATCCCTAAGTGCACTCCATTTTGTACAGGTATGTGATGTGATGCCATACTTTAATTTACATCAAGGGTTTACTAAAGAGTGTTTATTCTGGGTGGTTTTGTTGTAGGGTAACTCAACAACCCCAGTTTGCAACCATCTGCAGACATTGTTAGTCAGAGGTTCTGGTTTTCTGCTTTGGAGATCTAACAAGAACATACCACAAAGAAGAGGTGCCAGCACTGTGCCATGAGAGACTCCACAGATGACTTTTTTCTTATTTTCTGATAAAGAACCTGCAACTCACACTGTGTGTGTTCTATCTTTTGGACAGTTTGCTGTCCATCTTAACACATATGGGTCATTTTTTAAAGCAGCTAGCTTTTGCATGATGCAAGCATGGGAGATGGTGTTGAAGGCATTGGCCAGGTCAAGATACACTACCTGCACTGGAAGTTCACCATCTACAGCCTATGTAACACTTTCAAAAGAATGTACTAGATTAAGTGGAGAGGGTCTACCTTTCAACAGAATTTTCCAGATTCAATGGAGTGGATCTACCTTTCAAAGGAATTTACCAGATTAAATGGAGACGGTCTGCCTTTAAAAATGATGCACCAGATTAAATTCAGAGGGTCTATCTCTCAAAAGAATGCACCAGATTAAATGGAGAGGGTCTACTTTTTAATAGAATGTTCAAGATTCAATGGAGTGGATCTACCTTTAAAAGGAATGTACCAGATTAAATGGAGAGGGTCTACCTTTCAAAAGGATGTTCTAGATTAAATGGAGAAGGTCAACTTTTCAAGAGAGTGTAACTTTCAAAAAATGTACCAGATTAAATACAGAGGGCCTACCTTTTAAAAGAATGTACCAGATTAAATGGAGAGGGTCTACCTTTCAAAAGAGTGTTCCAAATTAAATGGAGCGGGTCTACCCTTCAAAAGCCAAACAGTTTGGCATCAAATCTAACAAGATTCTTGATAGCAGAGTTTATGAGGTCAGTTATAATGCATTCCATAGTTTTGCAGATGAGGCTTGTAAGGCTGATAGATCTGTAATTACATGGGTATAGATAAGCATAAGCTTGTTAAGTTGGTTGAAGCTCCCTATGTTGGCACTCAAAATGCCAAATGCAGAAAAGTTGAAATTAAAAGTACAGGAGAAGTGTGAATCCCGAAAATCGTTCTTCTCATTACAACTTTTTTTTTTTTGCAGGGGGACTAGCACTCCACCATTTCCCCACAGGCCCCAGACTTATACCTGCCAACTCCCAAATCACCATACCTCAGAGAAAAAGGAATATTCCTCGGAATGGAATCTTGGATTTAGTATATGCAAGTCCAGCCTTTTGGTCAGTTAGTCTCTTGTTTTCAAGTCTTGCTCTAGCAGGTCCCAACATTTCATTTAGATAACAACTGGCTGATATGTCTAATCCAAAGCACTATTGCTGTTGGTGCTTGCTCAATGACTAAGACGCTAGTTTACTGACTGACTTCTTAGTGTCTGGAAGCAGACATGTCTACTTTGCACAAGTTTACTTACAGACTTGGACAAAAGAAGGCTGACCATTAAAATTGCAATATTTTAGTCGTCAAATGGGTTAAACAAAACTGTAAATATTCACAAAGCTTTACTTTTCACTTCTTACCAGGAGAGTCATTTTTCACTGGGAGGCAGAAAAGTCTGAATTGCAATTACTAGAACAAAATACTGCTTAATTATTTTCTTTAGCCCTGTTAACAGTTTTGTTTTTTCTTTTATTTCACCATCATTTTGATATTGTTGTCTGTTTAATAACTAACATGATGTTACTTTCTCATTATAAAACTAGCAATAATTATGCCTGTTCAACAGTAGCAGACTCATACTTGCAGACACAAATGTTGGTATAGAAATTACAGCTGCCTGCAAGATTGTTGTTCTTTGCCTTGATATGTCCTACTAGGCTAACAGAGTTACTACTGCTTCTTATGTCTTATCATATTACAGGCCTTTCTATTTTAGACCATTAACTGAACATAATTATCTACTTGTTAGTTTCAGTTATTTTTGTCACTTTATCAGGAAATAAAATGAAAATAAATCTGTTAGCAGCTTAGACAGAGCTTAAGTCTGATGGACTTACAGATCGGCATTATTATTCTTTCTTATGTATATATGGAGATAGCAAGTGTGAGTAAGAAGCCTGGAAGAGTGATGTTTCTTCAGAACTTCACGTCTTGTCTTTGAGACTTTTTGACATATTTGTTCATTATTTACTTCTGATTATATTTCTGGTCATGTTGCAAAGAAATGTGTAGAAGAAACTATAAAGTTGAGCATATGGATGAGGGACCAGACCAGTCTGTGGATGCTGACATCAGACGAAGAGTCCAGACTTTTAGTGCAGACTTTTATTGACAGGGCTTTAAAGACAGTGTTAGGAGGAATCTTTAACATATCACTAGTGTTGTCACTTGGGTTATTAGTATTGTAGTGTGGCTTCAGCAGGATTGACTAACAATGAACGGTAACGTATTCCACTTTTATTTTTGCCTTTTGTCCATAGTGACTTAAATAACGGCAAAGCCAGTAGACATCAGAAAGAGTTTATTTCAAAGGTACATGCATAGTAAGAGGAAAGATTGTAGAATTGTGGAAGAAGTTACTTCTTTAAACTTTCACTGTGCTCACAGCACACCTGCAACAGCTATCATCTTCTGATATTATTCCCATCTTGTTAAGCTGTGTTGTTCTCTAGAATTTTAGTCACTGAACTCTAATAGCATGAAATCTGAAGAAAGGTAGTTATAGCTGCTAGTTATCAATTTTGTCACAGACAATAAACTTGACAACTGTTGAGTAACACAGAAAAGCTTAAACCCTGACCTTGTTTATTCTTCACATAAAAATAAAAATTCTAGCTGTCATTAAACTAATTAATTAATTAACTCCCATAACAAAAGAATGACTCTAGGCAACTAGTAATCTACTAAACTTATCACATAATCCTTTTAAAACAGTACCAAACTTGTCATTTCCACTGCTTTTGCTTTGGAACAATACACAACTAAAGTTTATATGCCTTTATCTTTTTAATTAATGAATGTTTGTGCTTTGTCTGCTAAACCAATCACATTAACAGATATTACTGGTAAAATTACTTGCACTTGCAAAAGCTTTATTTAAATATTCTGCCAACTTATTGGGTTCTTATACCATTCCATTCTTTCACACCTTCAAGGCAATGGGGTACATCACCTGCATTGCAATGGATAGAGTGCTGTGGATGTAAATGATGTGCACTGAATATCATGGTCTGACATTTGCTTGACTGACAGGGTGGGCCGATTAGGGCATAACTTAATTCAAATGTAATAAAAGAGCTTAAATATATAAAACTTAAGACTTAATTTGGCAAGTAAAGCAAGTCATTACATTACTTGTAAAATAAACATTTCTAAATGCATTTAAGATGTTTTGAAGCAGCTTATTCGAATGTGTACTCTGACAGTTCTGAGGCATTTTGTACTGTGTTAGCAGAAGTGCTAATGGTTAGTCTGTGTACTATGTTAGCAACAGTGTTAATGGTTAGTTTGTGCACCATGTCAGCAGTGGTGCTAATGGTTTGTGCACCTTGTTAGCAGCAGTGCTAATGGTTAGTTTGTGTACCATGTTAGCAGCAGTGCTAATGGTTAGTTTGTGCACCATGTTAGCAGCGGTGCTAATGGTTCGTGCACCTTGTTAGAAGCAGTGCTAATGGTTATTTTGTGTACCATGTTAGCAGCAGTACCAATGGTTTGTGCACCTTGTTAGCAGCAGTGATAATGGTTAGCTTGTGTACCATGTTAGCAGCAGTGCTAATGGTTAGTTTGTGTACCATGTTAGCAGCAGTGCTAATGATTAGTTTGTGCACCATGTTAGCAACAGTGCCAATGGTTCATGCACCTTGTTAGAAGCAGTGCTAATGGTTATTTTGTGTACCATGTTAGCAGCAGTGCTAATGGTTAGTTTGTGCACCATGTTAGCAGCGGTGCTAATGGTTTGTGCACCTTGTTAGCAACAGTGCTAATGGTCAGTTTGTGTACCATGTTAGTAGCAGTACAAATTGCTAGTTTGTGTTCCTTGTTAGCAGCAGTGCTAATGATTAGTTTGTGCACCATGTTATTACCAGGTTAGTTTGTGCGTCATGTTAACAGCAGTGCAAATAGTTAGTTTGTGTATCATGTTAGCAGCAGTACTAATGGATAGTTTGTGCTCCTTGTTAGCAGCAGTGCTAATGGTTAGTTTGTGCACCATGTTAGCAGCAGTGCTAATGGTTAGTTTGTGCACCTTGTTAGCAGCAGTGCTAATGGTTAGTTTGTGCATCATGTTAGCATCAGTTCTAATGGTTAGTTTATACACCATGTTAGCAGCAGTGCTAATGGTTAGTTTGTGTTCCATGTTAGCACCAGTACTAATGATTAGTTTGTGCATCATGTTAGCAGCAGTGTTAATAGTTAATTTGTGCATCATGTTAGCAGCAATGCTAATATTTAGTTTGTGCACCATGTTAGCAGCAGTGCTAATGGTTAGTTTGTGCACCTTGTTAGCAGCAGTGCTAATGGTTAGTTTGTGCACCTTGTTAGCAGCAGTGCTAATGGTTAGTTTGTGCACTATGTTAGCAGCAGTGCTAATGGTTAGTTTTTGCACCATGTTAGCAGCAGCGCTAATGGTTAGTTTGTGTTCTATGTCAGCACCAGTACTAATGGTTAGTTTGTGCATCATGTTAGCAGCAGTGCTAATGGTTAATTTGTGCTCCATGCTAGCAGCAGTGCTAATGGTTAGTTTGTGCACCATGTTAGCAGCAGTGCTAATGGTTAGTTTGTGCACCTTGTTAGCAGCTGTGCTAATGGTTAGTTTGCGCATAATGTTAGCAGCAGTGCTAATGGTTAGTTTGTGCATCTGCTTTCAGCACTCTTTTGAATAGACTAGCTACTAGTAAGCTACAAAAACAATTACTATTATAAACATGCCAATTTAAACTGTTTTAATTTGTTTTATTTCTACTGTTGAACTACTTTTGGAATTATTGCAGTATATTTACATACTCAGCAATTGTTATAAGCAGATTGCTGGATTTTTATTATTTCAAAGCATTTATTTTTTATTTGGGTTGGCTGCCTCTCCCAGCCAGTTGACTAATTCTGTCCACTTTCCTGGAATGAAGCTGGACTAGGAGGAGTGGTTATTATTTAGATAGCCAAAAGGGACTATTTCCATTTTCTCCACAGCCCTAATGACAAACACTCAGCTAGGCACTGGAAGGGGCATGTAATGAGCTGTTTGGGGAGGATGTCCCTTCACTTCCACAAGGATCTTTCCTTCCAAGTGTTCCCTCTTGGAGTATGATATGTGACACTAACATAGGATAGTAGGATCATAGCAATTTACTAGGCTACTGTCCCTGAGACCCTTATATGTCTAGCCAATAAATTAGACCACATTCTCCCAAGACAGCACCTGATGCCCCTATGGAATCCCTTGGGTGTATTTTCTATTTCCCATCCAGTCATCCAGGTTCCTCTTAAAGAGGGATAATGAAGTACTCTGCTTGACGTGGAGAGGGAGTCTATTCCACAGATGGGGGAGTCTCTGGGAGACAAATATTTCCCACCAGCAGTCTTATTTTTGTTGCAGAGCAAGTTGAGGTTTTGCATGTAGGTCATGTGAGTGGAGTTTGGCTTTCAGTTATGCATCAATTTCATCAAGGTGGGGTCAGAGATTGCTCTGTATACCAGACATAGATCACCTCTGAGGAGTCTGTATGAGGCAGAGTAGAGGGACAGGACTTTAGGCTATCTGTAGGACAGATTTTTATAGCCTTGGATTCTTCTGATCAGGAACCTCTTTGATCTCTCCAGCTGCTGCTGCATGTGTTTTGTGAGGTGCATGCCAAAAGGGACGTTATACTTGATGTTGGGCCTGATAAGGGAGGAAGACAAGGAAGTTATGACTATCTTGTTCCTGGAAGAAATACCCTTACTAATAAGGTGAGCCATGGAGAAAGTGTTCCACACAATGGAGGCAACATGGTGGACAAAAGTTAGATTGATGCCTTACAAACACAAGGTGCAGGGTTTGAGTCTCACAAGGGATAATTGGCTAGGCTTAAAATGGCTCACAAGGGCAGTTAGCTTAGTACTAATCTATGAACCTATGAATCTATGTCAACTTGGTTGCCGTGGACCCTCACAAATGCTTGCATGCTTAGGACATTGTTATTAATGTGATAATTTATGGAGATGTCACTCTCCCCAAAGGGGATGACAGTACATTTTTTTGGCATTTAGTTTGAGGTGGTGTTTCTAGAACCAGTCATTTGTCTGGGTGAGACCCTCTTGTAGTATGTCAACATCACTAGGGGAGTTGAAGACAGCACCCAGCTTGCAGTCTTCTGCAAACCTGGTCAGCCATAAACCTCTCAGATTGGCTTTCACCTCTGAGAAGTATAACTCAAACAGCAGGGTCCCCAAGACAGATCCCTAGGGTACGTCGCTCATTATGGGTCTACTACTTGAGGTAGCTTCACCTATTTTGACTGAGTGAATTATATTAGTGAGCCAGTTAGCTACCCATCTTGTCACATATGGATTTATGCCAAGCTAGGGTAGTTTATCTATTATCTTCAACAAAATGAATCAGAGGGAGAAACACGACAGAAATAATATAAAATAAACTTTAATACAGTTAGCGCTTTCACATCACAGATGCTTCTTCAGACCGTGAATGAAAAAACATAAGCAAAAACCACTTTATATACTTCCTAAGCACTGCAAGTTGTTGTAATTAATTGATTACATCTATTCAGCACTCAAGTTAAAGAGACAGCATATTAATAGGTATCTAGCCAAAAACACATTACAGCTTACTAACCCCAAAATTTAATACACTAACATTTCATCACTGAAGTAAAAATCATTAAAACAGGTATATACACAAACCAGATACATAGTTTTTAATAAAACATGAACAATATGCACACTGCGGTGGCGGTACTGCGGTAGAGTTGTCGCCTCACAGTATGACGTTATCCTGTTCGATTCTCAGCGAGAGCGTCTTCTGTGTGGAGACATGCGTGAATGGGCGAACCTTCGTTGAAGGTTGTGCGTCAGAGCTGGCAACTCGGCACGTAAAAATCTACTGCCAATCATTAGCAGACCGGAATTCCACTGTAGTGACCCCTAACCAGGAAAAGCCGAAAGACACAACAACAACATGAACAATATGCACAGCTTTTATAAGCGTCTTGTTTTTAGATAGGGCTTAATTGATGTTTTATCACTAAGCCCTGGTTCTTTTTCAGCCTGTAATTTAATAATCCATTTCAACTCTTTCAATTCCAGTTTATTTTTCATGTCACCCAGCCTTGAATCTTGAAAAATTCATTCAATAACTTTGAATTGGAAGTAATGTGTTCCTCCTGCACAGATAGCATATTTGGCTACAGCACTTTTATCTAGTTCATTATTTCTGATGGCAGCCAAATGCTCTCTAACCCTAACCCTTTCAATATCTAAATATGTTGAAAATAATCTAAGACCAAGAGTTAGCACTTCATCCTATGTGTTGAAGGACATAAAACAACTTTTGCCTGTTATTGGTAGGACTTTTTGTAGTTCATTTGAACAACCTGACAACTGTTTACTGGTATCTATGGATATCCATTCACCTTTTACTGTAATACCCTACACATATGGTTTGGAAGAAGTTAAGACTTATTTAAGCCTGCATAGCTCCTATGATATGAGAATAATTTATTTTCTATGTATGTTAATAGAAATAATTCTGGAAAATAACATATTTCTTTTTAAACAGAAGTACTACCTACAATTGTTTGGCGTAGCTGTGGGCGCACCAAGTGTCAATAGCTATACCAACATGGTCCTTGCCTATTGGGAGGAACAGTCTGTTTTGACACATAAGATATTTGCTGATAAAATTCTGTTCTATAGGAGATTTGTTGATGACCTCCTTCTTGTGTGTGTGTGTGTGTGTGTGTGTGAGGGGGGGGGGGGCACAAAAAGTGAGTTAGGAGAATTTTTTATGTTTCTAGATACCACTACTGATTTTTTGAGGTTCACTCATTCTGTCTCTCCGACTGAAATATCTTTTTTGGATGTGACTATATTCAAGGACACTAATAAGTTATCTACCAGATTATTTAGAAAAGAATGTAGAAAAAATAATGTCCTGAGTAGAGACAGTATGCATCCTACCTATACTTATAGGAATATCATAAAAGGTCAGGCCATGCTTATATCTAGGTTAGATATGGAAGAGGAACATTTTGAACAGGATATGGGAACTTTTAGAAATGAATTGTTACAGAGGAAATATCTGAGAAGTGAGGTAGATACTGGGATTCAGCATGTCAACACCATGAGGAAGGGTAGGGCAAAACCATATATCAGCAATACCCATGATACCTCTCCCAACAGCTGAAAGGAAACTTTACTGTTAAAAATCTACCTATTCACTTAGAATATGTTGGGAATGTTAGAAAGGTACAAAATGTGATTGATAAGAACTGCTGCATTTTGCAATCAGACCCTGAGATAGCTAGGATAGTAGGCCAGAGGCCAAGATATTGTTTTTAAAATAAAAATAATCTAAAAAGGTTACTTTGTCAGCCAAAAAAGTCCAAGGAGATAATTTATGGGCTTAATAAATGTGGGCAATGCAGTGTCTGTGATGTTTTGAGTGACAACAGGAGCTTCGTACATCCTATAATAGGAAGTATGAATTTAGAGTTAAGGCAAGCTGTAAAACAAGGAATTTAGTATACCTGGCTGTGTGCATAGCTTGCCCTTCCTTTTATGTTGACATGACCACCCGCTCACTGAGGGTGAGGGTTAGAGAGCATTTGGCTGCCATCAGAAATAATGAACCAGTTAGAAGTGCTGTGGCGAAAAATGACATCTGTGCAGGAGGAACACATCACTTCCAATTATTTATTTATTTATTTTATTTAACATTTGTTAACCAGAAAAGTCTGACTTGGAACGAAGCCTATTTTCAGTGGAGGCCCGGGGAGAAAGGCTCCAGATACATGTCTTTGTAACGTGGAGGGAAATCGGAGCACCCGGAGGAAACCAACAAGAATGCAGGGAGGACATGCAGACTCCACACAAAAGGCACCCCAGCCAAGAACTGAACTGGAGAACCTCTTGCTGGGAGGCTACAGCGCTACCGCTGCACCACTGCGCCATCATAAAACAGATGCAATTCAATGTTATTGAATGTACTTTTCAAGATTTAAGGCTGGGTGACATGAAAAATAAACTGGAATTGAAAGAGTTGAAATGGATTATTGAGTTAAAGGCAGAAAAAGAATCAGGGCTCAATGATAAAACATCGATTAAGCCCTATCTAAAAACAAGACACTTATAAAATCTGCTCATATTGTTCATGTTTTACTAAAAACTATGTATCTGGTTTGTGTATATACCTGTTTTAATGATTTTTACTTCAGTGATGAAATGTTAGTTTGTGTACTAAATTTTGGGGTTAGTAAGCTGTAATATGTTTTTCGCTAGATACCTGTTAATATGCTGTCTCTTTAACTTGAGTGCTGAATAGATGTAATCAATTCATTACAGCAACTTGCAGTGCTTAGGAAGTATATAAAGTGGTTTGAGCTTATGTTGTTTCATTCATGGTCTGAAGAAGCATCTGTGATGTGAAAGTGCTAACCGTATTAAAGTTTTTTTATATTATTTTTGTCGTGTTTCTCCCTCTGATTCATTTTGCTGAAGAAAATTTGTTCGTTGGTGTGAGAGGGAGTTAATTCACAGTGGCAACATTATTGACTTTCATTAGTTTATCTATTATGCCCGAGTGGGGAATAGTGTCAAAGGCCCATGTCAGGTCAGGGTAGGCAGTGTGCATCATCTTTCCCTCGTTCATGGCTTTGGTGACGGACTCAAAGAAGTCTACCAAATTTAACAGGCATGATCTCCCCTTTACAAAACCAAACTGCGTGGGATCAAGCATTTTGAGGTTGCCGATGTCCTTGTTAATGTGGTCCATTATAAAGAGTTCAATGGCCTTGCCAATCAGACTAGTTAGGCTGATGGGTCTGTAATTTCCTGGATCAGTGGATGCCATACCTTTGTGTAGAGGGATGACAGTGGCCATCCTCCACTCAGCTAAGACGTAACCGGTACTCAGGCTTAGGTTGAATAGGGTGCCTAATGTTGTTGAGAGTTTCTGCCTTAGTTGATGCAGGATGCAGCCTGGGTTGTTATCTGGTCCCATGGGAGCTATGTTTTTAGCCTTTTTGAGGGCAAAAATGACTTGTTCCCTAGAGATAAGGGGTGGGAGGAAAGTGCTGGGGTTATCCTGGATTACCGATGGAGGGGCAGAGGGGTGAAATTTTCACTGAACCTGTCAGCTAGCAGGTTACCTATATCCATGGCATTTGTGTATGTGGTGTCCTTGACCATTACTTCTGAGCAGATTTGGGTGTCTCCCCTTAGATTGCGAACATATGTGAAGAAGGCCTTATAATTGCCCTTTAATAGATGTGACCAGTTTGGACTTGAAGTTAGATTTGGAGGACTTCACTAATACCCTTATTTGCATGTTTATGCCAAGAAGAGATTGCTTCCAGTTTGGCACCTGTTCCTTCTTATTCCTAGACAGTAATATTTATCTTTTGTTGTAGAGTTTATTTATAGCCGATATCCACCAGACAGATGTGCTCTTCCCAGAGGAGGAGGAGGATTTTGTCCTGATATGTATTGCTGAATCCATGCATTTATATAAATGGTCATATAGTACGTTGGTGTTGGTTTGGGCATTAGTACCAGTTCCTACTTTTGGGGAGAGAGCTGTGAAGCTATTTTGACCTTCCCACAGAAGGTTTCAGTCAGCTTTGAAAAAGTTTTTTTGTTTAACCCTAGCTGGGGGGGGGGGGGGGGGCATCAGAGGAGATAGTGACTTTGAAGGTGACCACTTTGTGGTCTGATCTTACCAGGGATGATGACACTGAGGGGGTGTTGCAGTGGCTTCCTGTGTTGGTTATTACCAAGACCAAGATGTCACCTCTTATGGGGGTGTCATCCAGCTAGTCAAAGGCACTGGCATTGTCGAAGCCAAGGAATCTTTGAGCATTTGTGTTCTGGCTTGAGTAGTCCTTATAATCAAATTGTGCCCCCAGTCCATGTGAGCCCTTTTCACCCCTAGGAAAGACAAGCAAACCATGCTACTTTACTTTTCCTCCCTGCATGGCTCCTCCAGTGCTGGGCAACTAGCTGAGCCCTCTTCCCCCAGTTCACAGCAAATCTGCATCCCTTTATGACATACTGCCAGGTAACATTTCGTAGTAGTTATGAATTTGAAATCTGATAGACACCCCAGTGTCATGATTATTTCCAGCACTTTAGCCAGCAAGGTGAGCACAGAGACTGAAGCTTTGTCTGGGAGTGTATGAAGTATCAAATAAGCAATGGTCACAGCTAAGTTAAGTAAGTGAGCTCAAACCTTTGTATCCACAGACAAAGGAATAATGGGACTATAAAGAAATGACATAAATGATATGGTTAATGCAAGAGTAACAAAGATACCCAGTGAAGAGCACCACTTCCTTTTCTGCCCGTATTGAATCACGCTTTCAGATATGTACTGGCTGGCGCCTGTGCATTTTTTTAACCTCTTTCTATTGGACTAAACTGATAACCAGTGGATAACTGAAATGATTAAAAAATAATGTAGCAGTTTTTTTTTTTGAAATCATCATTAGTACAAGATCAGCTGCTCAGTGTGTTAACTGTTGTCTAATACAATTTCATTGCTGCAATAGACTGCATATTCTGCTCTGATGCTGAAATCTCCTAAATGCTTGGGTTCTGTCTTCATTGTGCTCATATTCTACTTATAACATGGCACTGTAACATGGAGCATACTGCAGCTGTGCTTCTGATGTGGTCGTGATAGGCTGTAGGCAACTGTCTTATCCCTGCAGTAACTCTTGTCATTTGTGTATTTTTTTTACAAACCAGATTTTATAGATGCTGTCACATTCTTGGTTCACTGTGAGCATTTAGGTGAAAGTGTTGCACATGTACTATTTTTACAAGAAGTCATATAAATGTTTAGTCCTCATCTGCCCATTTTTTAACAAATAGCACAGTTCTGACGACAGGTATGAAGAGTCTAGAAACAAATTGTTCATGGGATACATCAAATAATGATCACAGTAAAGAAGTGGCCTACAGTACATGACATCTAGTTAGTTTACTTCAAGCCTATTGGAGGTAACAGTTTATTAGACATCGCTTGCATAAGCAATGATGTGGAAAATTATAGGTGGAAACTTGAACCTTTTTTACTTAGCAGTAACAGTAAAGTACAGTTTTGTACCTACCATAAATGTAGATGTTCGAGGATCTCCATTGCTGCAGTCCTGACAAATGGGTACTCCGCTGCCCACCATCGGCCCGAATACCAAAGGGCTAGAACCGGCGTCGGTCACGGGCGCCTGAGACTGACATAAGTACTTGTCAGTACAAATGCGCATGACCGACGCCATAACCTCAGTCTTTCTTGCCTCAGACGTCAGAATGCAAAAAAGAAAACACCACCCAAAAAACCCCAATCTAAAAAGAAAAAGGGGAAGGAGGGAGGAATAGGACTGCAGCAATGGAGATCCTCGAACATCTACATTTATGGTAGGTACAAAACTGTACTATGTTCGCTGCCTCCCATTGCTGCAGTCCTGACAAATGGGTAGAATCCCAGAGCAACAGAAAAAGGGAGGCTGGCCAACTAAATAGCAGGAGGAGCTGCAGACATGCCCTGTAAGACTGCAGTGGCAAACCCAGCCCTAGACCTAGAATAAAGAGGCAAATGATAATGCTTTGTAAAGGTATGTACAGAACTCCAAGTAGCTGCCTCTAGAATGTCTTTAGTAGCTACCCCTCTCAAAAAAGCAGTAGAGGTGGCCGTAGCCCTAGTAGAATGAGGCCTGATCCCAACTGGAACCTCCATACCATGATGAGAGTAACAAAAAGCAATACAATGGCTGATCCACTTGGAAATAGTTTGTTTCGAGACAGCTTTCCCACTGGAAGCCACAGCAAATGAAACAAATAACTGTTGAGATCTCCGGAACTCATTGGTTCTGAACAAATAATACCGTAACTGCCTATGCACATCCAAAGAATGCAAAACTCTTTCCCCTTCATTTTGGGGGTTAGCATAAAAAGTAGGCAAATGAATAGATTGGTTCAATGCCACATTAGAAACTACCTTAGGCAGAAAAGTAGGATTAGTACGCAAGGAAACTCTGTCCTGGTGAAAAATCAGAAAAGATTCCACTGCCATGAGAGCCTGTAATTCAGATACCCTTCTAGCAGAAGTAACAGCCAATAAAAAAGCAGTCTTCCAGGACAACAACTTCAATTCAGCCGTAGCTGCAGGTTCAAAAGGAGGCAGAGTCAGCTTTTCCAAAACAAAATTAAGATCCCAGGCAGGAGTAGGAGCCCGTGGGGGTCTTATATTCTTTGCCCCTCTAAGAAACTGTTTAAGCAAAGGATGTGAAAATAAAGGAGGATCACCATCATAGTGAGGAGAAATAGCTGCAGCATGCACTTTTATAGAAGAGAAGGACAAACCTTTGTCCAGTAACATAGTCAAATATTGCAAAGTACAACTCAAATTAGGCAACGTGACATCAAGGCCTTTAGCTGAACTCCAAAGAAAAAATCTCTTCCATTTATCAGCATAAACTTTTCGAGTACTAGGACGCCTGGCTTCCAAAAGGACATCCAAAACTTGTTGAGGGAGCTGAAGGCCCTCATCCTCTAAAACTGAATGCGCCAGGCTGTCAGGTGTAGGGATTGCACCCTGACATTGAGAAAATGATTGTTTTCTTGAGGCAATAAGTGAGGAATCCGTGGTAATGGCCAAGGTGTCCCGTGAATTAGGCTCCTCAGCAGAGGGTACCAATGTTGACGAGGCCAATCCGGCGCTATAAGGATCATGCAAGGTTTGTCCCTCCTGACTTTCAACAGGACCTGTGGAAGAAGAGGCAGAGGAGGAAAGGCATACACGTGAAGGTTGCTCCAACTGAAGGATAGTGCATCTATTTTCCAGGCTTTCGGATGAAACAGCCTTGTGCAAAACAGAGGTAGTTGGGAATTCAGAGGAGAAGCGAACAGATCTATGTCTGGAGTTCCCCAAGCCATGGTTAACTGACGAAATACCTGAGGATCCAACTTCCATTCGTGAGGATCCACCATCTGTCTGCTCAGAACATCTGCTAACGAATTTTGTGCTCCTGGCAGAAACTGTGCTCGAAGAGTGATGTGCAGATCCAAAGCAGTTTCCCATAACAGCATTGCTCGTCTGCAAAGAGGGTAAGAATGAGTTCCCCCCTACTTGTTGATGTACCACATGACAGTTGTGTTGACTGTTCGAATCAACACCAGTCCCGGTCGAAGTAGATCCTTGAATGCTTTCAATGCAAATTGAACCGCCAGCATCTCCTTCATGTTGATATGCAAGTGAAGCAACTCCGGGGACCAAAGGTCTTGAATCCATTTTCCTTTGAAATGAGCTCCCCAGGCTGACTCCGAGGCATCTGTCATTAATATCTGACTTGCCTCCGGTTGGGTCACAGAGAGTCCCTTGTTTAGGTGACATTCCTGAGCCCACCACACAAATTCTTTCCGAATGCAAGGTAGAATCCGAATGACAGTATCCAAATCGTGGCTGTGTTGAGTCCAAACGCTTTTGAGATACCACTGTAGCTTCCTCATATGCAGTTTGGCATTGGGAAGTACTAGAATGCAAGACGCCATGAACCCCAAGGCTTGAAGGACTGTCCTTGCAGTCAGCCTGGACATTACGGATAGCTGTTGGAAGTATAGGTGAAGATTTCTTTGTTTGTCCGGGGTAAGAGATGCCATCTGAGTAGCTGTATTCAGTCTCACACCCAGAAAACACATCTTCTGTGAGGGTACTAGACTGGACTTTATTTCGTTCACAGAATACCCTAGGCAACTGAAAACTGTCATCACATACTGCAGATGTCGAAGAAGTTTGTGCTTGCCCTGAGCCAGTATCAAACAATCGTCCAGATAAGGATAAATTTGAATTCCCCTTAGCCGGAGAAAAGCTATTACTGGAGCCAGGACTTTTGTGAATACCCTGGGCACAGTAGATAAGCCAAAGGGCAATGCAGAGAACTGATAATGCAAATTCCCAGTCCGAAACCTCAGGAATTTTCTGCAACTGGGCCTGATAGGAATGTGAAGATAGGCCTCCCTGAGATCCAAAGTCACCATCCAGTGATCTCTGCCTAGCATAGGCAACAGCTGCTGCAGTGTCAACATCTTGAATTTCGGAATTTCCAGAAAGGTGTTTAGAATGGATAAATCCAGAATGGGCCTCCAAGTATTTCCCTTCTTTGGCACTAAGAAAAGACGGGAATAAAACCCTGTGCCTCTGTCCACAGAAGGAACTGCCTGTATTGCTCCCAACCGGAGCAGAGAAAAAATCTGTGCCTGCGCTTCTAGTCTTTGCTGATGAGGCACATCCGGCATACCTTTGAAAGGAGGGAATGTGTGAAAATAAAACTTGTAGCCTCGAGTTATAATGTCCAATACCCATTTGTCTTGGGTAACCAAATGCCAATTCCCTTTGAAAAGTCCCAGTTTTCCTCCTAGAGGAGCTGCCAGCAAAGCAGAGTCCGGCAGCTGAAGACACAGGTCATTGGGACTGCTTCCGAAAGGACTGACCCCTGCCCACCCCAGCAGAAGGGGTAAAAGAATTCAAAGGCCTAGAAGTAACAGGGCCCTGAGAGGAAGCCCTACCTCTACCACGCCTCGACCTGCCCCTAGAATGAAAATCAAGAGGGAAAAGACCATCCCCTAGCAGGCCAATTCCTACTGAACTTAGGGGCTGAACCTGTAAGAAGTCCTTTACCGTCTGCATAGACTTAGCTTTTTCCTCCATTTTTTCAAAACTGATTCCACTGGAGGGCCAAAAAGAACATCAGATTGCAAAGGAGCATCCATAATGCGAGCCTTAACATGCTCTGACAAGGACTGACCTCTAAGCCAGGCATGTCTGCGAACAACAGAACTAGTAGCAGCCACCCTGGAAGAAGCTTGTAAAGCATCAAAACCACACTGCAAAGAATGCTTACCAACCTGGTCTGAAGCATGCACTAAATCCTGAAGCTCCTTACAGTCAACACCTTCAGACAAAGCATCCACTTTACATTTCAATTGACTTAGCAAATAATTCTGATACCTGAGCATATGAAATTGACAATTTAAAGCTCTCATAGCCAAAGTAGAAGAGGTATACAGTTTTTACCCCACCTATCCAGGGCCCTAGCATCCTTGTCCAGAGGAACCGGATTCTTAACCACAGAAGCCTTAACACCTTTGGGGCCTTGAGAAATAGTTTCAGGATCAGCCCTAGGACTCTTATACAAGTACTTGTGAGCTTCCGGAACCCTGTAGTATCTATCTGGTTTAACTGGGGCAGGGGCAGAGAATCTGGGTTAAGGGCAGCCTCAGCAAATACATCCTGAACAACATCCAGTACAGGGGAATAGCCAAAGGCCTGTGCTGAGGTAAAACAAGAATTCTCTCAGCCTTTACGAGAATCAGAATAATCCTGGCCATCCCACTGGAAATGTTCCCTCATGGAATGCAAAGTTTCAGAGAAAGAAAAATCTTCTGGAGGGGACGAGAGGAGTAGCGTCCTCAGCCTCCGAATCAGAATAGGGAGGGAAATCCTGAAGCTCTTCCACAGAGGAATCTGACTCATTGGAAGACTGAACCAGACCCTCCAACTCTGTGTCTATCCTGGGCCTCTTCACAGGGGGGGGGCATGGAACCCCTAATTAAAGTAATCAAATCTTCAGCCATCTTTAACATGTGCTTCCTAGGAGCTGGACCCTGGGGATTAGCACCAGCAGGGATAGACTTAGATTCAGAATGGCCTTTGCCCTGAGAAGGAGGAGGTCTAACTACCCTATGAGGGGAGGAAGCCACTGACAACAAAGAAGCACCCTCAGCCTGGCCTAACACAGGAGAAGCCACTTCCTGCAGTAACAAAGGCTCCCCTAGACACACTGGTAAACTGTCAGAAGGAGCCCCTGAAGCAGTCAGTGGTTCCACAGAACCGACGTCCGGAGTGGACGCCTCACCCTGTTTGGACCGCAAAGACTTATCTTTGCGCTTCTTAGAAGAACCAGTCGTCGGAGAATCCGACGGCATGTTATAATTACGTTTACCAAACACCAGCCTAGCACAGTCCAACCGACGTTTAATAGTACGCTTGTTAAAAGTAGCACAAAAGCGACACCCAACAACGTCGTGCTCAGGCCCTAAACAAGGAATGCAGAGTGAATGGTAATCCCTATGAGGAATCTGTTTCCCACAAGAAATACAGTTATTAACTTTTTCTGACATCCGGCAATACTGAGGCAAGAAAAAGACAAAAAATGTTCCCAACAGGGTACTTAGCCAACTTGGTATCCGGTCTGAAACTCGAAAACCAACAGTTCCAGAACGCCGAACGGCACTTGCAAAAACTGCTTCTGCTGAGGACCATGCGGCAAGAAAGACTGAGGTTATGGCGTCGGTCATGCGCATTTGTACTGACAAGTACTTACGTCAGTCTCAGGTGCCCATGACCGATGCCGGTTCTAGCCCTTTGGTATTCGGGCTGATGGTGGGCAGCGGAGTACCCATTTGTCAGGACTGCAGCAATGGGAGACGACGAACATCATAATATTTTGGAATTCCTGCAGAAGCCAGAAAAAACATTTGCTCAGTTTTTGAATATAACATTCTTCTCCTTATCATTGTTGTGTTAATTTGTTGTTGTGCTTGTCCTGGTGACAGCAATAATGGTAGGTGAACAGGTCTGACTGGAGTTCTGTATACATAGCAACAGTCTCCAACAGATTCTATGGGATCCCAAGGCTTTTGCGTGTTAGCTGATAGCTATAATCACTCTGTTGCATTTTGGTTCTCTCCTGGTGTCTCATCCAATTGGGGAATGACTGCTACTGCTCCTGTGTGAGGCATCATAGGGCATCCTCAGAAGGTAGACAAACCAACTAAACTGACTCCAGCCAATATGTAGAAGCAGTGGCCATACTATGAAATCCTCCTGGATTATCCATCTCAGATATTCTGCAAATAAACATAAATTTTATCACTTGTTTTTATAATCATGTCCTTTCAGTCAATACCCAAAGCAATAGACAGGGGTGTGAATGTCAACTGACCATTAAACTAAAAGCGTTGCCCTGTGACTCAGCCCCTGCCTTACCACTACAGTCCATTACAGTGCCTGTAGTACTGCCACCAACTCTGTCACCTGCAGAGAAAAGTCCACTCTGTTTTGGGGAAAGAACCATGACCTCTGATTTGGAGTTACACATCTTCCTATAACAGCAAATCATTGTGCTACAGATCATAGTCACTTGACACTGTGAGGACAACATCATCTGAAAGACACAAACATGCTCCCCTCACATCACCAAAATGGAATGAGTTGAAAGATGAATCTGTCAGTTTGGAATCCTTTTGAGTGATCATGAGCCCAGTAGGTAAAAGCCTTCATGGAAAACAGCAGTGTAATATGCACTATAATACGAAACACAGGGTGCTCACATATAAGCCATCAACTAGCTCACTAAAAGCATGGATATCTAAAAGGCATGCTCACTCTGTAGTGTGGTTGTGCACCAGACACAATGTAGTACATTCAGGGAGTAAGAGTAACATCAGGTAGGGAGCATTACCTTGGTATGATTCTTACTGTCAGTGCTGCCCACATGAGGTACCTTCTGTTTCCCATAAAAACATCCAGAGGTTTCCCAAATGTATACCATCACATCTGGCACTAATAATACCCTACAGATCTGCACACTGTTGGTGTTTCATGCAATGTTGCACAAACCTTTCCAAACATATCATTCTGACCATTTTCTGCTCAGTGCTGTAGACATTTCCTTGTTACATTACGCATGCTGCCATATTCCATGTAATCATGTCACTATGTAGCAGTTTTGTTAAGCACATGCTGCCCACTTTGTGATGTGTATAACAAGTTATTTTGTGCCAGTTTTGGTGAGATTTTTTCAGTTGTTCTAGACACAACTTTGTGACAAGAAGTAGCATAATTGGATTCTTTTAATCCATTGGTAAGGCTGGGTCCCCCTCCTCAGCTATGATTATGAGCTTCGATTGATGACTAAAATGTTAAGATCACAAGTGCAAGAAACAGAAATGAGGTTCTTTTACATGGTTTCCAGGCACATGATGTGCATAGACTGAGAACCTGGCAATATTTGAGGAACTAATAGTCAGTGTATGCCCAAGTTAAGGTGAGTCTGTTGAGATGTGCCTATTAAGGTGATGTGGGCTCCTTGTGAGGTTGTTGTTTGGGTATCCCCCACAGGAGATGTGTCAGTCCCAGACCAGTGAGTGGAGGCCCTAGGGAAGACTCTGAATTGGAGGGATTATAACTCTCAACTTCCTTGGGAACAACTGGAAATATGATATGTTTTGTTGAAGAGTGTTACTAGGGGGAGGGAATTCTGATGTAGCATGCTAAGCTTGCTACTCCTGTAACCTTTAACAGCTGAAATGTTTTAAAAAATGATGATGGTAGCAGTGATAATTTACAGCTTGTTATAACTACTTAATGTAAAGAAAACTGTTGGCCACTTAGAGAAGGTATAGAAGTGGTTAGGTTCCATAGGAATTTAAGATATTGGACAGGCAAACACTGCAATAAAGTGTTTTTAAATTTCTTTTTTACCAAGTTGTCCTGTTCGATTCTCAGCTAGAGCATCTTCTGTGTGGAGACATGCGTGAATGGGCGTACCTTCGTTGAAGGCTGTGCATCAGAGCTGGCAACTCGGCATGTAAAAATCTACTGCCAATCATTAGTGGACCGGAGTTCCGCTGTGGTGACCCCTAACCGGGAAAAGCCGAAAGACACAACAACAACTAAGTTATTTCAGAGTCAGGTCAGTTTTTTCAGCATATGATTTTGTGATTACCTGCATTTCTCTAGTAAGGAGCTGACAGTAGATATTAGAAATTGCACCTCAGAAATATTAACAAACTTAAAAGTTCCAAAGAGATATTGACTTTCATAGTAGATCAGAAGTACAAAACATAGTTCAAAACAAATAAAATGTCCATTGGGAAAACAGCAATACCTAAAAACTAATTTATTGATACAGTACCTGAGCACTTTCATTCTAACAGTTGCAGAATTTCATCATAGCTCACTCAACTTAGTCCTGTAGTAGAATACCTATCATGGTATCATTTTAATCAAAACCTACATTCTGCTTGTCTGTGCATTATCGTCTTATGTTTGTAACATAACTGATTGAACTTCCCCTTTGATTTAGGTTCACCACCCCTCCACAAATCCTTTTATTTACACTGAAGTTGCATTCCATTCAGTATTTATATTTATAAACCAAGAAAAATTTTAATTCATCATTTAATGATTCTAAATTTTAGTATAGGCAAAAGCTTGTTATTTCAGCTAGTAAGAGAAAGAGGGTTGTGGAAAATACTGTGTTGTCGATAACAACTGTCACCATTCTGTTACAATGTGCTGAGACAGTTTGGGGGAGGAAAGATATTGGACAGCAGTAAACATATCCTGTTTTGTTTACTTGGCTGCTAAGTAGGATGCCACAGTATGAACAAAAGATGATTGACTTTAATAATTGGCTTAGTTTCTGGTGTCATTCTAAGGGTGTGCAGTATTTGTCAGGATGGAAAGAGATTTTCAACAGACCATACTGCTTTGCCAGGGATGGTCTGTACCTTTCCTGTCTAGGCTTTCGAATATTAGCTCAAACATTGTCTTCCACCATAGTGCCTTTTTTAGGCAATGCCAAACTGAAAGTAATTCCAACATAGCAAATCAAAACCAGAAAAATCTATTACTGCTCAATGCTAGGAGTCTATGCAAAAATCTCCACTCCCTAGAAGCTCTCTTCACCCTAGAGAATGCTGAAATCTGTGTGTTCACTGAGACACGGTTTAAAGCCACAGAGAGCACACCAACAGGGCAAGGTTATAATGCCTTCCACACATTTAGACCAGCTACTTCACAGGCAAGGACTAAAGGTGGTGGTGTCTCTATTTACAGCAAAAATAAATATACTTCAAGGCTGGTCAAACAGGGCAATGCACGTGAGCTACTCCATGGTCAAATCACTATAGGTAAAATTCATTACCACTTCCTTGCAAACTATAGGTTCCCCTCTATGACCCAGTAAACCCATACCATGTATTTAAAATTATTAGAAACACTAACCATCCAACCCAATACCATATTCATGGGTGACTTTAATTACCCCACTATTAACTGGGAATCCTATACGACACCAAATGCACAGGCACAGAGATTCCTGGATCTTATAAACACAAACTCCCTGGACCAGGTAGTCAATACACCAACCATGAGTGCAACCATACTTGATCTGGTCCTCACTAATATTGGAGAATGCTGCACACCCTTTATTGTATTGTCTTCCTGGTAAGGTCAGACCACAAAATGGTCTCCTTTGAAGTAAAATAAAACCTGGACCCACAGTTAAACTATAATATTCAGGAACTACTCTAAGGCTAACCTCCTGCTATTAAGTGACAACCTGGCATAATTTCAAGCCCTCATAAACCCTGAGAACACTGCTGCCTATGCAGAAATGTTCACAGAAACCCTATACAAGTATATTAATAGCTGCATAGATGCAGCTGTACCCACCAGGAAGAAGTACAGAACTAACTCAAAAAGCAAGCCACCCAAGTGTTATCACAAAATCAAAAGGCTGTATAACAGGAGGATAAAACTCATGGCAAAAATTAGGAGGTGCAGCACCCAGCAGGATAAAAGCACTCTCATCAAAACTAAACAAACAACTCAGAGGACAAATAAAGTCTACCAAACCCAAAATTGAGGTAAGTTTGGCCTCCAAGGCCAATGACAACCATAAAGCATTCTTTAGCTGTGTCCACAACCTCTAAGGTAATACACAGTTGTGTGCAGAACTCATTGAAATGGAGCCACCTGTACTGAGCCAGAAGATACAGCAAACCTACTGGCTGATAAATTCAGCTCCAGCTTTATCCATCTCTCCCTCTCAAAGTTCCCTCAGGAAATACCATCAAGTATAACTCTCCCTACTATCACTGGGGAACAGGTCCTTAATGCTCTCTCTAAGACCAAGAACACTGCATCAATGGGCCCAGACAATATCTTAGGATGGCTTCTAAATAGCATGAAACATAATCTATCAGGGCCTCTTGAATTGCTATTTAACTGTAGCCTCCAAACAGGCTTGGTGTCTTATGAATGGAGAACAGCAACAGTCATCCCTCTGCATTAAGGTGGGTCAGCTACAGTTCCTGGAAACTAGAGACCGATAAGTCTCACTAGTCTTATATGTAAAGCCATGGAAAGAATTATCATGGAAATGATCAATAGAGATATAGTAAGCCTCCAGACCCTGGACCCATCTAAGTTTGGTTTTGTCAAGGGCAGATCATGCCTACTCAACCTGGTGGACTTGTTTGAGAAGGTAACCAAAGCAATGGATGAGGGAAAAATGGATGTTCTTCATGTTTCACTGTTGCAGTCATGACATTTGGGTTAACTACCTGCAGGTAGCCCTCAGCCGGCCTGAATACCAGAGTCTTCAGATTTCTGCATCTGATGCTGTCACTTCTTCCATGACATCAGGTCGTCAGGGATATAAAACATGCAGCCGTCACCATTACATCAATCTTTCTTGCTGTGTGGTACCCGAAGCAGAAGCAGTTCGCAAGTGTCAGTTGGCCGACTCCTGAAATCTTCGTTTTTGAGTTTTAAACCCAAAGTCTTCAAAAAAGATAAGTACCCCATTGGGGATCCTTTTTTCTTGCTCTAACCGATGTCAGAAAAAATGAACAATTGTCTTGCCTGTGGAAAGCAAATACCTCATAGAGATTTTCATTCTTACTGCATCACCTGTTTAGGCCCAGACGACAACATCCCTCACTGTCGGTTTTGTGCCTTGTTCAATGTCAAAGCTATTCGTTGTCTGGCTATTTTTTGTAGCTAAATACTTTCGTTCTCAATCTCTGTACTCCGAAATGGCTTCATTAAGCCATCTGACTACCGATCTTCCGAAAAAATGTAAGAATAAAGACAGAGATAGACTTTATAGGTCTAAAACTGCCGACAGTGCTTCTGTTAAGCTAGTCATCAGTCTGCCTGTACTCAGTGAGGTGCTTTTGCAGCCACTGATACCCACTACTACAGATTTGCAGGCCTCTAATGAGAACCATTCGGAGTCCGGTATGCCGCGAGTTGCTTCTTCGACTATGGAACCTGTGGATGTCTCTACCTTGGATGGGTCTGGAGCCTCTGTGCAGGCACCGGCTTCTGAGGGTGTATTCAGGCCTACAGACTTTCATATTAAACCGACAGTATCGTTTCCAACTAGAAGTACCGAATTCCTCAGGCCTAAAACTCACACTACGCCTAGAAAACTGATGACCAAACCGATGATTCAGGCCCATATGCCTCATAAACAAATGCTTAGAATGGCTGAAGACCTTATTACCTTAATTAGGGGAAGCCAGCCTTCCCCCTCTAAGAGACCTAGAAGTGATTTTCTTTCTGATTCTTCTGATCAGGAATCTGATATCTCTTCTCCTTTTGACTATCAGGATTTGCCCTTGTCTACCTATGAGGATTCTGATGCAGAGGATTCCATTCCCTCTGCTTCACCTCCAGAAGATTTTTCTTTTGGTGAAACTTTGCATACCCTTAGGGAGCATTTCCACTGGGAAATCCAGGACTACTCTGAGTCCAAAAAGAGACATAGGGAATTCTTACTCCTGCCTCAACACAGGCCTCTAGCTATCCCTCCTGTTCTGACTATTGTAGATGATGTTTTCTTGGAATCTAGCCTTACCCCAGACACTTTTCCTCCAGCTCCCAGAAAATCTGACAGATACTACAGAGTACCTGACTCTCACAAGTTCCTCTTTAAGAATCCTACTGTGGATTCAGAGACCATTTCCCAAGGACCAAAAGGCATTAAGGCTACTGCTGCCAAAACCCTACCCCTTCTGATAGAGATTCTAGAGCCTTAGACAGATGGGATAAGAAGGTTTACACTTCTGTTACTTTGGCCATTAGGGCTCTAAATTGCCAGTTTCATATGTTAAAGTATCAGCAGCATATTATGGGACTACTTAAACAGAAAATGATGTTGACTCCTGACTATGCTGAACACAAAGACTTGCAAGATTTAATGCATTCTGCAGAACAAGTTGGTAAACATACTTTGCAATGCGGTTATGATACTTTAGAAGCATCTTGCAGGGCTGCTGTCACTGGGTCTGTACTTAAAAGGCATGCTTGGCATAAGGAACAAAACCTGCCAGATCATGTTAAAGCTAAATTACTGGATGCGCCCTTAAACTAAAACCGCCTTTTTGGCAACAAAGCAGAGGAAGTCCTCAAAAAGATGGAGGAAAAAGCTAAATCCATGCAAACTGTTAAAGATTTTCTACAAGTACAGCATCTCGGATTCAGTAGGCATTGGCCTTCAAAGAACTGGCCCTTTTCCAGTGCTTTCCAGGCCTTCTCAGTCCAAACACAAGAACAGCAGAACACCAAGACTTCAGTCTCAGGCTACGCACAGATCTAAGCAGTGGGGGGCTCCCACTTCCAAAGCACGGAGTAGTAAGACACCCCCTATGGAAAAATGGCACAATGACTTAACCTTAACCCTTCCAAGCCCTGCTAAGCTACTTGCTCCCTTAGGAGTAAAACTCGCCCTGCATGCAAAAATCTGGGAACTCCTTACCCAGGACAAATGGGTTTTGAACATAGTTTCCCAAGGATACAGATTCCACTTCCACACACTACCAACCCCAAATGGTTGGCCAGACCTCCCCCCAATGCAATGTGCGGAGGCCCAACAGTAGGTTCTCTCCCTTCTCAGTATCAGGGCTATTCAACCTCTCCCAGTAGATCTAAGGGGACAAGGTTTTTATTGAAGACTGTTTCTGGTACCCAGAAAAGAAAACTCCTGGCGTCTAATCCTGGACCTCTCTATTCTCAACACCTTTCTGGTGGTTCCAAAATTCAAAATGCTAATTCTTCAACAGCTTCTTCCTATGCTAGTCAGGGATGCCTGGCTGGCAACCCTAGACTTAAAGGAAGCTTATCTGCACATCTTAATAAGAGAATCCTGCAGACAATACCTACATTTCATGGGGGCTCCATGCACTTTCAGTTCTCTGCACTTCCCTTTGGCCTATCTACTGCACCCAGGGTGTTCACAAAGTGTCTGGCTCCAGCCATTGCATTTTGCAGGCAGAGAAATATTCAAAATTACCCATACCTGGACGATTGTCTGATTCAGGCAGAAAGCCAGGACTTGGTATTACAACACCTGGCATTTGTAAAGAAACTTCTGTCCTCACTGGGGTACACCGTCAATAAAAAGAAATCTCACCTAGTACCCTGCCAACATATTGTATTCCTGGGACAAGCTTGAACACAACTTCCCAGATGGCATTCCTCACTCTGGAGAAGCAAGTTTATTTGACAACCTACTTCAAACTATTGGTCACAAAAACTCAGCTATCTGCAAGGAAAATACTGCAAGCCCTGGGGTTCATGGCCTCTTGCATTCTGCTAATTGCATATGCAAGACTGTATATGAGGAAACTCCAATGGTATCTAAAACGTTTATGGTGTCAACATTCTCAGGACCTGGAAACAATGATTCCTATTATTCCTTGTCTAAGGACAGAGTTCCTTTGGTGGTCAGAGGCCTGCTACCACAACAAGGGACTCTCTTTCACTCTATCCCCTGCCGCCCAGACCATAACAACAGATGCATTAGACTATGCATGGGGGGCTCACATGGCAGGGCAGTGCATTCACGGCAAATGGAACCTGAGACAGATGCACCTGCATATCAACCAAGAAGAAATGTTAGCTGTATAGAATGCTCTGACAGCATTCAAAGACCTTATTCTCCCAGGACAACTATTGGTAAAGACAGACAACACCACAGTTATGTAGTACATAAACAAGCAGGGGGGAAACCACTCCTACCCTTTCTGCAGACTGGCCATGGCTCTTTGGAGCACAGCCTTGAGCTACCAAGTACACCTACAAGCTCAATTCCTGCCAGGCAAACTAAATTCAATGGCAGACGACTTAAGCAGAAATCTCATGAGCCCACACAAATGGAAACTAGAACTCAGAATATTCAACCTCTTGAGGACCAAATGGGGGACCCCAGAGGTAGACTTGTTTGTCTCCCCTCAGAACTACCAATTGAACAAATTCTGCACCAGAACACCCCACAGTCAAGCTTGGAAAGTGGATGCCCTGTCCTTTACCTGGGAAAGCCTCTCGGTTTATGCCTTTCCCCCTCTGCTTCTCCTCTCAAAGGTTCTACTAAATATCAGACAGGACAAGCAAAGAACAATACTGATTGCACCAGACTGGCCACACCAGCACTGGTACCCCCTCTTGCACAGTCTGACACTGCTACAACCATGGCACCTGCCTCACACCTCTTCCCTTCTGTCCCAACAGGTGGGCCAGATTCTGCACCCTCATCTTCAAACCCTGAACCTTGCAGCCTGGCTAATTCCATGAGCTCTCCTATAGCATCCCTCATTAAGCAGGTGCCGGATGTCATTCTGGAGGCAAGGAGGCCTAGTACCAAAAAATCCTATGCTGAAAAGTGGAAAAGATACTCCTCCTGGAGTCAGGCTCAGGAGATGGCCACAACGGTGCCCAGCCTACCTCATATTCTAGAGTACTTAACAGAAATGCTCCACAAGGGCCTATCCTTCTTGTCAATTAAGATTAATGCCTCTGCCATTTCAGCACATTATAATACTGAGCCACCCTTCTTCTCTCACCCCTTGCTAAAACAATTCCTTAGTGGGGCCAAAAATTTAAGACACCCCTCCAGGAGAGCTCCCACTCCAGCCTGGGACCTTAACTTTGTATTGGAAAAGCTCACTCTTTCCCCATTTGAGCCAGCTGCAACAGCAGAGTTGAAATTCCTTTTCTGGAAAACAGCCTTACTTCTAGCCACCACTTCAGCAAGAAGAGTGTCGGAATTACAGGCCCTCATGGCAGTGTAACCCTTCATTATCTTCCATACGGACAGGGTTTTCCCTCAGAACTAATCCTTCCTTTGTGCCCAAGGTGGTATTGTGTGTGGCCCTAAACCAGTCCACTCATTTGCCTACTTTTTTCCCTAATCCACAAAACAAAGGGGAATGGATACTGCACTCTCTGGATGTGCACAGACAACTTAGACTCTATTTGGACAAGACTAAGCCTCTCAGAAAATCTGACCAGCTGCTAGTTGGCTTTGCTGCAGGGGCAGAGGGGAAGGCTATTTCAAAGCAAACCATTTCCAAATGGATAGCCCATTGCATTCATTTCTGCTACAAGCACCATGGAAAACCTACCCCACAGGGGATAAGATCACATTCCACAAGGGCTGCATCTCTCAGAGGAGTCCCTACCAGGGACTTCCTGAAAGCTGTACCTGCAGCTCTGTACATACCTTTACCAAGCATTACCACCTGCCTATCTTTTCTAAATCCAGAGCTGGATTTGCCACAACAGTCTTGCAGAGCTTAATAGCTGGCCCTAATGCTATTTAACTACCTCCCCCCTTCCTTAGCTTTGGTTATCAACCCAAATGTGATGACTGCAACAGTGAAACATGAAGAACATAGTACAGTTGTGTACACTTACCATAAATGTAGATGTTCGAGTGTATTCACTGTTGCAGTCCTGGTTACCCTCCATCCAGCCCCCTGACTTCTCATGGCTCTACCTTTCCTTCTTGTTTGGTATGTATATATTTTTTCATGTGTACTTGCTTTTTGATAGGGGTATACTATGCCATATAACTGCTTCTTATTGGGGGGGCACCTGACATCTGGGGCAAGAAAAACTGATGTGATGACGTCGGCTGCATGTTTTATACCCCTGATAACCTGACGTCATGGAAGAAGCGACAGCATCCTACGCAGAAATCCAAAGACTCTAGTATTCAGGCCGGCTGAGGGATACCTGCAGGCAGATAACCCAAATGTTATGACTGCAACAGTGAATACACTCAAACATCTACATTTATTGTAAGTGTACACAACTGTACTTTCACACTGCCTACCCTGACCTGGCCAAGGCATTTGACAGAATACCCCATGTGGGCATTGTTGACAAAGTCAAGAGGTTAAGTACAAACTCGTATATCACCTAGTGGATACCCCACTGGCTCACAGACAGGACCCGGGAAATTAGAATTGGGGAGTCCACCTCTATAAAGAGGCCAGTCATGAGTGGAGTCCCCCAGGGATCAGTCCTTGGACCAATACTTTGTGGCATTTATTTCTCTGAAATCAAGGCCAATGTCAGTTGTCTTCGGTTGACTTAATTTGCAGATGATTGCAAATTAGGAGCTGTCATTGAATCCCAAACTGACATAAATGTTCTCCAAGAGGAGCTGACATAGACAGACAAACAACTGGTGTTAGAGTCATGGACTAAAACTAAATGTCAAGAAATGCATAATAGTATCCTTTGGGAAGTCATCCACCCCTGGTAACTATCATATTGATAACACACCCCTTAGAGTCGATCCAGTAGTCAGGCACTTAGGTACACACATAGATAATAATCTAGCCTTTGGCCATCATGTGTCTACAGCAGTGAGGAAATCATTCCATGTTGTGCAACTAGTAAACAAAGTTATGGCATCTAAGTCCAAGGAAGTCATTGTTCCACTCTATTTGGCATTCAGCATACCTATAATTAAGTACAATGCCCCCTTTGGTATGTACCTAACCATGCATATCCAACAATTAGAATGCCCACAGACATTCCTCATTAAAAGAAAACAGGGCATAAGTAAAATGTCTTATGTAGACCGCCTCAAGGCTCTGTCCCTGTATTCTGTCTCCTACAGGCTTTTGAGGGGAGAACTATGCCTGGCATACAGGACATTGTCAGACCCCACTTTAATGGTCATCCTGCATATCCACAAAACAAACAGCACCAGAATAACCCATTCTAAAGATGTAAACCTTGCATGCGATATAAATAGGACCAGCTACAGAGACAGGTCTATATCCCAGAGACTTCCCCATCTCTGGAACAGGCTTCCCATCCATGTGAAGCAGAGTTCCTCCCTAACCCAATTCAAGTGTAACTTGTACAATTGGATGGGGAACAGGAGATTCATCCTTGGTTTGGCACATATGTCTCTAATGGACACAGGCAACCTGTAAATGGTTCACCTTTCAGGCCCCTGCTTGTAAATCTTTCATCTCCCAAACCTATGCTTACACTTATCAAGGGTATCAAAACTTGTTGAGACTTGGGCTGCATGGCTAGGCTTAAAAAGACCATTGTGGTTATTAGCCTAGTAAATACCTATGAACATAAAAGTGGAGTATTATGTCTAGAAGAGGTGATGATTCAAGACTACCAAGTGGCTCTTGGAAGGAAATACAATGTACAGTTTGCATGACACAGTTCAGTTATGTTTGCATTCTGTTCATGAAATCAAGCACCTGTCTGCTTGTCTATCTACTGTTTATTGTGTCCCTGTCTATCTGTCTGTCTATCTATCTATCTATCTATCTATCTATCTATCTATCTATCTGTCTTTCTATCCATCCATCTATATATATTTCTGTGTTAGGGCCTGAGATAAATAAATTAATTCTTCAAAATCTTAAATGCAATTCTTCAGACTGAAACCATTGTTCTCATGTATTCACTACACTTTACAAATGAAGTCTCCACACGCCCCAGATGAATAAGAATTTGGTGTCCAATTACACAAGTATTAATGATTCCCCACTTAATATTGTCAGATGCTAGCTGACCCAGAGTAATAATACCTCAAGGAAGAACAAATATGTACTTTCCCCTGCAAATAAAACATGTTCCTTGTCAATGTTTGTACTACCACCAACACCACCACCACCACCCACCTCTTCAGTGTGTGGGCTTAGCTCCTCATATTAATACATTTACCTGTGGTTCCCAACTTAGAGCTCTGAGGCCACCTTTACTACAGAGAAAGATGGATCAGCACTCCTTTGGGATTATTTATCAGCTGATAGCACGTGTAGTAAAGTCTGCTTGTATGGATCTTAAATGATTATGAAAGCAAGAGGTCATAATTTGAAGATAAAGGAGACATGGCTGCAGAGACACATGGCTAGCAGTTTGTCACAGAAAAGGTGATGGATAACTGGAAAAGCTTTTCTAATACAGTATTTGAGTCAGAACACTAAAGAAAGTCCCTTTTGGGAAAAAAGACCCCCCTAGAATAATTGCTCCATCAACCCCGTAAGAGTTGTCTTAGTAGTTAAGAATCTGGGAAGATGTGTAGAAAGTAATCTGGCCTTTGGCTAACATGTGGCATCACTTCATCTTGGCCAACTTATAAATGAGGGCATGGTATCCAGGTACAAGGAAGTCATAGTTCCTCTTTATTTGGTCCTTATCAGACCCATCATTGCGTAAAATACCCCCTTCAGAATGTACCTGACAAGATATATGCAACAGGTGGAATATCTACAAAGGTTCCTTACCAGGAGAATCCAGGTCATAAACACATTATCCTATAGGGATCTTCTTAAACCCCTATGTATATACTTGGTCTCCTACAGGTTACCGAGAAGTGATCTGTGTCTGGCATACAAGGCATCCTTGGATTTACCTCTGATGAAACGTTTGCACATCTGCAAAACAATCAGCATCAGAACTACTAGAGTTGAGGACTTAAAGTTTACTTGCCACATAAATAGGACATGTTTGTGAGACAGATATATGT
The DNA here is from genome assembly GCF_019279795.1 of Protopterus annectens. Lineage (NCBI taxonomy): Eukaryota > Metazoa > Chordata > Ceratodontiformes > Protopteridae > Protopterus > Protopterus annectens. The sequence continues at coordinate 428,352,891 of NC_056732.1, read as the reverse complement.
CTCAGAGGGTCCACATCTCTGGAACAAGCTCCCCATCCATGTGAAACAGAGTCCACCTCTATCCCTACTTAAGTGTAACCTTGACCAGTGGATGGGAAATCAAAAATTGACTCCAGGTTTGAGCCCCCATGTCTCTGATAGCAGTGGCGGCTGGTGACTTCAAATCAAAGAGGGGCTGCAGGAGACAGCTGAATGGGTGGGGCTAATGGGAAGGGGGTGTGGCCAACTAGAAAGGGGCACAGCTATGCTCAAAACCACAACAGCTGGAACTTTAATTAAATATGCTGCCCTGGGTGCCAAGCCGTCAATACAAGAGTCCAATCAAGACAAAGAAGAAAAAGATATTTCAATGCATTGGCTACATGACAGCTTACTTAAAATCTAGATGGAAACAAAAAGATTGTGAGGCATGAAAAACTAAATTATTTTTTAAATACAATACTGGAATGCCAGTCAAAATCAAGTATAAAAAAGAAAACAAGCAGCACTTAACTCAAACCACTATTCCTTGCACTGCAGTTCTAATTATAATTTATATTCAGCTTTATAAATAAAAGTACCAAGTAACATGGTGAAAGTAGCAATCTCTGTGATGCCCCCACTTGTAAAAATGTTTCTTATCCAAAAAAGACCTGCTGCCTGATAACAACTATCTACTCGTTTCATGGGGAAACATGATTAAAGTAAAAAAAATGAACAGCAAACAAACAAGCTCAAGATAAATTGCTTAAAGGATTACTGCACAGGTTACGGACCACACGTGATAGATCAGCATTCTGTTTAGTTTACAGGTAAAGCCTGCAAAGATGACTGCAAATCTCCAACAAATGTAATGAGCTTCTGAAAATACTGTAATTCTGTCCTTCATTATAAATACTGTCATATGCATTTCAATACCCAAGGCTTATACGTTATCTAGTTATGTAAATATTCTCTGGATGGCAACAACAAAAGGGCTTTTTCAATGTTGGTAATTCTTTAACTGTATGCTTATTAAAGCTTACTTGCATCTTACAAGTCAGACCAGCTTACCCAATGGTCATTAAAGCATTGCTACTTAAACACAGAGCAACAGGGAACTGCGACAGGATGCATTTTCTGAGTAATAAGAAGCATAAATCAACAGTATAAAAATATGACAGAAAACCAGAACATTTTGCAAAATCAAGGACAGATGAAAAGCCACTGTCGTACTTGTGTCTACCTTGGATGGGGGAATACTCTGCACACTTACACTGTAACTACTCCTTGCCTTGTTGCTTGGACACATCCAGAGTCACTATATGGGGGAGTGGGGTGCAACAAGTTTTTCACAATTTGAAATGTTTCTGGCTGACAGTGATGGCTCTGACACATTTGTCATACCTCTCAACCTCAGAGCAAGAAATCCAGACAAAGCCATACATAGAAGTGGGACAAAGGCCCAAAAATAAGGGCATGCACCAATAATGACAAAACTGCCCAATTTAGAACATTTCCATCCTAAAAAGTCTACTCAAACTTCAACAATCCACCAGTATCAGTAAATATGCACAATCTCTGAAGAAATAAATGTCATCTAAATAATTCCACATTAAAGAGATCTGAAACTAATGGAGAGGCTGCTGCTAACAAACAACTTTAAATTTCATTGTTTCATCTACAAGTAAAGTGCCTGCTATCCTTGAGAAATTGCCTATGTTACATTAAAAAATGATAAGCTAGTAATAATGCAATAGGGAATGGATGGCAAACTGATAACAGCTTCATAGCTACTAGGTGTCTTCGCCAAAAAGGACTGCAGCATCCACCCCCTTTACAACACAGTATCAGCAATGCATCTACATATTGTGGGAGCAGAACCGACAGCCTTCTGCATCAAAAGCAAGTATATGACCTGTTGTGCTATTAACATTGCAAGCAGACTCAGCATAAGCAGCACTAAACTTCTCTTCCCCTGCTGCTCTCAGCTCCTTGTAAAATCTACTAGACACTCAGCTGTATCTCTCAACTTTGAAGCACAAGAAATCTGGAAAAAGCCAAAATTTATTGGGGGGACAAAAGCCCAAAAAACAGGACATATTTTAAACATTGCTTGTATAATGTTGGAAAGTTGCTAGAATAAAATGCTGTGTTACTATCATACATTTCACTGCCGAGCCTTAAACCCAGGACCCTGTGCATAACAGTCAGAACAACATACTACTATGCCAAATCAGCTGTTTTGGGAAAAAGAGGAAGACTGAAACTTAAATGGCTATCATTTAGTGAATTCAGTTCTCACCAAAGCTGTCAACCTCTTAGCACAAAACACCTGGACAAAGCCAATAATGGGGGAATACAGCCCCCAAACATATTCAGTGAATTTAGTTCTCACCATAGCTCTCAACCTTAGCACAAAAAACCTGGACGAAGCCAATAATGGGGGAATACAGTCCCAAAAGTAGATACAAATTTCAAATACTCATCTTATAAACTTAGAAAATTGCTAGAATAAAAGGTTTTGTGTTACCGTGTACTTTCTGAAGAATATGAAGTCTGAAATTCAAATGCCTGTCATTTTTATTTATTTAACATTTAACCAGGAAAGTCTGACTTGGAACAAAATTCAATTTTCAGCAGAGGCTCAGGGAGAAAAACTGCAGACAAATGTCTTTGTAACATGAGAGGACACCAGAGCAAACCCACACAAACACAGGCAGACTCCACCCCAGCCATGAATCAAATCAGTGAACCTGTTGCTGCAAGGCAGTACTGCTACCACTGCACCATCAACTATTTAAGGAATTAAAAATTCAGAAACCACAGATTTTATGAGGAACATAACAGAGATATAGGTTCATAGATAGGTACTAGACTATCTGCCTGAAGGATTTTATAAGCCTAGCCAGAATGTGTTAGCTTTCGCCACCCCCTTAGATTAGTTCCCTGTGCCTCTGTCCAGCAGAGCCACTGAAGTGATCCCCAGGCTAAACTTTCTGTTTCCCATCCACTCGTCAAGGTTTCTCTTGAAGAGAGATATGAGGCAAAAATCTGCAAAACTTCCACAAATGGTGGTGGGTAGGGAATTCAGGCTCTTGCTACCTGCACCCAATGTATAGGGTTCAAGCCTGAGGCACTCTCTAACTACCACCAGCAGGTACACTCAGTTCTCTCTAGCCACCAGCATAACAAACACACACTGTCTCTCTAGCCAACAGTAGAAATCAATTGGGGCATTGCACACACACACACACACACACACACACACACACACACACACACACACACACACACACACACACACACACACACAGAGACACAGAGACACAGACACACACTAGCAATAACACATACCTGAGTAAATTCCTCTGTTTCTATCTCATCTGCTTCTAAAAATAATCCTACTAGAAGTAAGGAGTATCCTCTACTACTTCTAGCAGCAGTTGTGGTCCATTTGTGTCAGCAGATGAATTCACAATGCTTACTTGAGTTTATTCAGTACATTCAGCAGAGGGAAGATCAGACAAATGACATGGGGACTAGAGTCACTAGCTGTGATAATTGTTTCTTGTGAATGCTGCCCACTTTAACTGTAAACTATTAAATCAAAGTACATTTTAGAAGAGATCGTCCTCAGCTTTGTAAATAAATCACAGACTTTTAATCTGAAATCAGAACTGCACAAACAATATGCAAGTAAATCATGACACCACCGCAGCTATTGCTCTGATCTGTATTTCTGCAATGTCTGTTAGCAAACAAGGAACTGTAGAACAAACACCAACTTCTGAAGTACGAAAAAATGGAAGTAACAGCACAAACCACAGACGGCGGCTTCTTCAGCCCAAGTCACCACAGCTTTCTTCTGCCAAGGTCTCCGGACTAAACAAATAGCAAGTTCAACAAACAACTCCTCCACGAGAACTTTGAATACTTTTATTTCACAACCCAAATTCCGTGAAACGCATAAAGCGTTTTTCGTTTGAATCAGTGTTCAAACTTCATCAGACAAACACTGGTTATCGCGCCAGTACGCATTTAAATACCACAATTAATGATGTCATAAAACTTTAAACAAACAGTCACATTTAAAAACAATTATGTTTAAAACAAAGAAGTTCTGTGTAAATATGCCAAACCAGAAATATATACATGAATTGTATATATTGTGTTGTTATATTAATGTAATACGCTTTCTCTATAACTAATAACGTTTTAAAATATTTCCTAAAGCGTGTGTGTATTATGTACGTATGTGTCCACCTAGGGACCAAAGTACACTGTTGTCATAACCTCTTCGTGTTATATGTTATGTGTATTGTAAAATCATCTGTTCTTTTAAAATAGTAAAATTTTTATTTTATCTAATCTATGACCTATTAACATATACTAAACTGGACAAGGAAATCTATAAAAGTGAAACCCTACCAAATATTTGATATATCCATAAGGGTGAATATGAATATTAAAATACCTCCCTTGAACTATACCTAATAATTTTATTCTGTTTCTTATATATAATAATAATATTTTTTACTAATTTAAAACTTTGAGCAATATAATTACATGTATTTCACAACAATTCTTCTTTATCTAAGTAAGCTTTTTAATTTTAGTAAGCATGTGATTGAACAAACTTCGTTCAATCCTGGGTCTCTACAAGATGTCAAACGTAACTGCCATTCTAGTTCTTTTTTCTCAAGGATCAACTTCAACACATTTTCATATGTCAAGTCCGTGTAGTTTGTTTGTACTTGATCTATGACCATAAAGTTGAATGTGTGTCCTATATTTGCATTACAGTGTCTTGCCAGAGCATTTTCTTCTTTATTTTTTCTAATGGCATAGGTGTGCTCATATATCCGATCTCTTAGTCGTCTGTCTGTTTTCCCCACATAAAATGACGGACATGTCTCACATTGGGCCAAATACACTACTCTTTTGCTGTTACAGTTGTAATTACCTTTTATAGTGTATGTTCCTTTTCCAATGTTAAAACTATCTGCAGTAGTTATATAACTGCAGTACCTACATGAGCCACACTTCTTAGTGCCTCCCTTTCTTTTTGTAATGTGTTCCTTACTCTCTAACAATTGTTTTAAGTTCTTACCACGTCTATACGTTATAATTGGTCCATCATTTAAGATTCTGGCCAATTCTCTGTCTAATGACAAACTGGACCAGTATTTTCTAACTGTATGGCAAATCTGATTGGCTTCTGGACAATATGTGAAAATAAAGGCTGTATTGTAGTTTTTGTCTTTCCCACCAATGTTTTCTATTTCTACTTCTGTTATTTCAGGTTGTTCTGTATTAACTTCCCCTAATTCAATCCTGCCGCTGCTCACACCACTCTCCATCTGGAATGTCCTAGTTAGGATTGCTTTGTAAGTTCCATTTTCCCTCTTTCTCTTTACTTCCTTAAATATACCTTCCAGAAAACTAACTGGATAGCCTCTATGTGAAAACATTAGGTGTAAATTGTTACATTCTGTCTCAAAATCTTGATTCAAGGTAGTCATTTTAGCTGCTCTCACAAGTTGCCCCTTCACCACTGATTTCTTCTGGTGAAGGGGATGTTGGCTTGAGAAATGAAGGTAAGTATTTGAAAAAGTTTCCTTTCTATGTATCTTTGATACATAGCCATATGTAGTTTTATTTAACTCTATATCCAAAAAGTTTACTTGCATTTTGTCAAATTTCATCGTAAACTTAAGGAAAGTGGTGGTGGCTGTAAGTTGTTCAACTAACTTTGTTGCTTCCTCTTCTTGTCCTTTGGTCAAAATAAAAATATCGTCCAGAAACCTCTTGTACATGTGAATGTCAGTACTCCAAGATTGATTTAATACATATTTAGTTTCCCAATATGCTAGTACTATATTTGCAAAGCTACCTCCTACTGGGGACCCCATTGCCACTCCAGACTTTTGAATGTACAACTTCTTTTCAAAGGAGACAAAATTGTTTTTGAGTATACATTCCAGTAGTTTCTCCACAATTCTACATTCATTTTGTGTTGCTCCCTTTGATTTTATAAACTCCACTACCCATTTGATTCCCAAATCTTGTGGTATACAAGTATATAAATCACAAATATCTATGGTCACAAAATTCAGTGACGAATCATATTGTGTGTTCTGTAAGTCCTCCAAAAAGGACCAAGAATCTTTTAAAATTTGTTTTTGAGTTCCTATATACTTTTTTAACAAGCCATCTACAAATTTAGCGCAAGGATATGTTATCGATTGCCTTGCGTCTACCAAGGTACGGAAAGGTGGATTCCTCAAATTTTTGTGGAGTTTGGGGATGCCAAATATTTTTGGTATCCTTGGAGCTAAGATGGTTAAATAGTGGTTTTGTTCAATGGTAATTAGTCCTTCCAAATATAGGTCGTTGATGATTGATCTTATATTTTGGTGGGCTTTGTTTAGTTCATTTCTACTGGAGTTTTCGTAGGTGTCCTTCTCTAACAAATTTAACATCACTTTAGAATAGTCTACATTGTGTACTACCACTAGACCTCCTCCTTTATCAGGTTTCATCAGTCTTATTGGTAGGTTTCTAAGGGAAAGAAGAAGACTGTTTTCTTCACTTGTAATGTTTGTATTTTTGTTTACATTTCTATTCCTTGTATGACCTTTTACTATGTTCCTAAATTCATTTTCACACAAAAATTCATACATACATAGTAAAGGATTTGGTGGTGGATTGAAACTGCTAGCCACATATAGCTCGTTTGTGGTGTTATTATTTACACCCCCAAACATAATGTTTAAATTCAGTTTCCGCATAAACATCTTAAAATCAATCAATAATTCTACTATATCACAACTTTTTGTTGGCACAAAGGTTAATCCCTTGGCAAAAAGTTCAACTAAAGTTTTGTCAATGTAGCATTCAGTGAAGTTATAAATTGTAAAGTCTCCAGTTTTGTTTGTAGTTGTCTCTACCAATGTCAATTCCACTGTTTGTTCCTGCTCCTGGTATTGTACTGTCTCCTCTGTACATTGCCTGGTAGTGGTCTCCAAGTACCCCCCCTCCCCCCTCTGAAGTTTTTTTGTTGTTGTTGTTGTCGTTGAGGCTGCTGGAAGTGTTCTTCCGAGTGCCAGTCCATATTATTCCCTCTATTGAAAGTTTCATTTTGGACTTGTTCTTCTTCTATTGCACAATCATCTCCAGTAGCCTCAAATTCTAAGTCTAAATTTTGGACATTTTCGTTATGGTTCTGGTCGTTGTCTTTTAAACCATACCTTTCAAAATTATGGGGTTTATTAAAATGGGGGTTTTTTGGTCTCCCATTTTTGTTGTTGGGTATATTCGGAGGCTTTGGGAAGGCTGTCCCCTCCTCATAAGCTTTCAAATCCCTATTTAATTTTTTAATTTTAATAGTCTTCAGTTTCACCATTTGTTGTGCAATACTTGTCAATGTTCTTTCAAATTCATATTCATATCTGTGGAAATTTAAGTCACTTTTAATGTCTTTTTCTAAAGCAGTAGTTTCTGCTATCAGTACATCCAAAGCTATCTGGTAATGTTTGGTCATGCACCTTAGGATTTCCAATCCATGCTGGTTATATAACCCTGTCAATTCGTTAAAAAATGCTGATCCGAATTCTAACCCATTTGGGTAGGAAAACAGTCTTAATCCCTTCGGTACAATATTTTCTTTTATACATTTATTTAAATAGTTGAGTTCTAATTGTGCTTTTTTCATTTTAAATAAATTTGTGTCAAATGTTTTTAGTTTTTCTGTTAAATTGGATGTACTTACTGCTTCAATTGTGTCTGCGCCAACACTTTGTTCTCCATCGAAAGTGAGTTCATTACTGAGCCAATTCCCAGTATCAAAAGTAATATCCAATGCCCTTGGGTTTCCTGTTGTACGCTCCCCTAATTGTTCATTAGGTGCCAATGTTCGGTTTCCCTTGGTTGTTCCATTTCCTTGTCCCCCGTTGTTTTTCACAGTTCTGGTGCAAACTGAAGTAGTCGGTTGTTGACTGGATACGCTTACATTATCCACTTTTTCGGTAAGCCTTCTGTGGTTTGTGCTGTTACTTCCATTTTTTCGTACTTCTGTTAGCAAACAGTTTAATCTGATAGCATGGTAAGGGTGTTCACACTCAAGATGCTATCAGTCTTTGATTTACAATGAAAAGTAAATGATTGTATCTTTATTATGCAAAGCACCTTTTTAAGTCTGCAGCATAAGCAAATGTAAGTTAAAAGCAAAGGCATAACATTGATTGGCACTGTATAATGTTAATTTTGTTCTTTATTGGAACATTCTCTTTCTGTAGAAGCCCTACAACTCAGTCAGGTCTTAATTGTAAATATACACCCACTCAACAGGTATAGCGATGCAGACTTTCTTACTGTAAATTGTTTCATGCTGGTTGTCTAAACACTGCATGTAACATGTTCATAACGAACAACTGTGTGCTTTTGTAATGGAAAGCTGCGGTTTAACATCTATATTTTCTAGTTTTGTATGATGTGATCACAATATGCAATTAACTGAAATCTCATGATTCAGGGAGAATGTACATGCTATAAAAACAGTGTTTCGGATTTCATAATGTCATAAATATACATATATATATATATATATATATATATATATATATATATATATATATATATATTACAGTGCAATTATAAGGAAATCTACATTTATTTAGCATCTAATGGAAGTGACAATATCATGACAGTTGGAAAGGCAAGATAAAATGCAGATCAGCAGTTGTTCTGTTTTAAAAGAAAATTTGAAGGGATATGGGTCAGAGATTGTGAAGTTTTACTATACAGATATAAAGGCAAACGCACACACACACACACACACACACACACACACACACACACACACACACACACACACACCTCTTGAAGATTTATTTTCATTTTTTTCAACAATCTTATGAATGATGAGTAAAATAAACTGTAATCCTTACAATCAGGAACAGATGTACGACAGTCCGACTAAGTAAATTAATTCATTTAAAAAAAAAAAAAAAGGGTACAGAGCCGATTCCAGCAGTCCAGCACCTATCTCATTTAGTTTATGTATCTCGGTCTTCCTCTCTACTCTCTCATTGCAGTCAGTGCAAGCCCTTAGCCACCCAAGACAAAAAAAATAAACTAAGCAGTAAAGCACCACCAACGGCCTCTTGATCAACACAAGTACAGTACTACTGTGCTAGTGTTACTGATTGTTTTTCACTCTCTTTTTTGAGACAAGAGTGAGAACCAATCAGTCGCAATCCAGCCATCCATGTCATGTGCGTGCCTGCGGATGTGGCAGTCCGAACCCCAACTAATTACGCTGCGGTTAAACCCGCTTAGACTTCCGGGCATCACATTGATGCTTTTTCTTTTATCTGGACTGCCTTTTACAGCAGTCAGATATTAGATGCTGCTTTAGTATGTTGTTAAAAAATAAAAAAAAAGCAGAACTCGGAGAGCATGCGCAGTTCGAGTTCTGGCCGGGAGTGCGAAAACGCAAAATAATGGAAATACTTTTTAATGCCAATTTTTTGGCAAATGAAGTTAAATAAATGTATTAAATATCAACAGAGTCCACTACACTTTCCTCTTTTTCCTGGGAAGGCTGCAGTCCCGCAGTCCGATAGCACGAGCCGCCCTTGTCTGATAGACAGAAGCTGACAGTAACTATGCCCAAACTAATGTACTCCACCTCATAGCCTTTAGAAACTTCCTAAGTATCATACCTCTTCCTAATTAACTCCTGTGATACATAGGGACACAATTAGGTTGTGTTGTGTCCCCAGACTTATAAAGGCCCTAGTGCCCTTAGCCAAATATATACCTATAAAAACTTGTGAAAAATACAAAAAGAACAGATGCAGACATAAGGCAATGTTTACAGATAATGCAAAAAAGAGTATTTATTAGGTGTTATTTAAGGCTTATTAGTCACAGAGATAGAGATGGACCAACTAGTACCTGGTAGCCCTCATCTGCCATAAAGTTTATGTTTATGACTTTCATCAATAACTGTATTTGGCTATTTCTTGATACATTGAACAGAGTTCTTACATGGTATACTTCCAAACTGCTACAAACTTGTGAAAAGACATCCAAACCATGAGGGTAGTTTACATTTGACATATAAACACTCATAATGTTAAGAGAGTCAACAGCTTGATATTAAAGTTTGAATGCATATTTGTAACACTGAATGGATGTATCAATTTTCAGAAACATACCAAACTGCTTTTCACAAAAAAGTTGCAGATTTTTGTTTTTATTGTGGTGAAATCAGTTTTACAATGGCTCCCCAAAACTTATTTTTATTTGTAAGCAAGAATAATAGATTGTATATGTTTAAAGGCTGCTGTAGAATGATAGATAGCTGAAGTCATAGTTGCCTTTAATTTGGTTAAGGCAATCCAGCAATCGTTTGAGAGGGCACTAGACAACCCATCCAAGATGGCTACCTAAGCTCAAGCTCTGGACAGGGCCTGTAGAAATTTCAGTAAAATGTTCTCAGGAAAAAAAAAGCCAGAAAGAAAGATGGTTAAGCAGGAACAATGAGAGTAGAAGATGCCTGTTTTTAAAGCTGCAGCTAAGGAGTAAGTGTGCATTTTGTTTGAAAAGGTAAACACAATAGGCCACGATATGAGCTCCCTGAAACAAACAGACATGGAAAATCTGGTTGAGGATTACTCAGACACACTATACAAGTGAAAGAAAGCTATGCTAGAAGTGTTAAATGAACTAAGAATGAAAAGAAGGGTGCATGGTTGAAATACCCTGCAATTCTGGAAGTAGAACAAGAAGGTAAATGGTCCATGCTACACAACATGAAGGATGCTCAAAAGGTAAAACAAAGGTATTACTGACAGTTAACAATCCATGTAGTACAAATCTGAATTGTCTGCAATATATGGACTTACAGAGAATACTCTGTTATAGCAGAGTGATACAGAGACATTCGACAGTGCTCTGTGCCAGATGATGAAATCCCTGCAAGGAAGAAGACAAGGCCAAGAGGTGCAGAGAGGCTGCCACATGCTAGTACAAGAGATGAGCAGGAAATAAACCAACCACAGGGCATGAAAAACAAGATAAGATGGTAGAGGAGAAACAAGTGGAAGAGCTATATTTAAGGGTCGGTAGAACAAGAAACCTCTACCAAGGATGATTTAAGTAAAAAAAAAAAAAACAGAGGAAGAAAAGAAGCAGAGACAGTCAAGGGTGAGTTCTAAAGACATGATGATGGTGCATTGGATAGTTTTGGTGACTCAGAAGTGAACTCCTGGACAAATGAGAGACTAAAAAGCTGGGCAGAAGAATTTCTGTTGGCTATTAGAGACAAAGAGATGGAAAGCTGAATTACAGAAGGACTGAGAGTGACTGCAGAAAGTGAGGAGGACTAAGTAAGTAAAGTGAATGGACACTGAAAGGTAGGTGGACAGTGGAGGAAGGGTGCATTAAATAAAACAGATATTTATCTGCAGAAATACACCTCAGAAATCACAACATCCAGGCTTTTCAAACATGTGGAGGAACGGAATCAGTTCTTGGGGCAGTGATGGGTAATGCTGTCAGGGTTTATAGGGTCAACCCAGCAAGGTAAGTAATATATTTTTAATAAGTACTTGTTGATGGTCAATAAACTGCAGTAAACATAAATGTATTGCCTACATTTTAGGACAAATAAGTAATAATTGCTGATAAGCAGTGACGAGTGGAGTACCACAGGGTTCCATCCTGGGAACTCTCCTGTTTGGTATCTACTTCTCTGAAGTACAGGCTAACACAGAAGGCCTCTGGCTAACGAAGTTTGCAGATGACTGCAAACTAGGAGCCATAGTCAAGCCCCCAAATGATGTGGACATCCTACAGAATGGCCTCTCTGAGACAGATGCCTGGTGTCAGAGCCATGGCCTCAAGCTCAGTGCCAAAAAGTGCAGTGTCTTCCCTTTTGGTTAAAAACAATGTACCCATGAACTACCACATAGGCAGCAATCTACCTAACACCGAATGTGGGATAAGAGACCTTGGGACCCAGGTGGACAGTAGTCTCTCCTTTGATAGTCACATCGCCATAGTAGTCAGGAAGTCCTTCTACGTCGCACACCTCATCATAAAAGGGTTCTCATCCAGGAAAAAAAAGGTCATTGTTCCCTCTACTTGACACTCATTAGACCTATTATAGAGTACAACGCCCCTTTTGGAATGTAGCTCACAAGACATCTGCAGCAGCTGGAAAGGCCACAGAAGTACCTCACAAAGAGGATTACTGGCCTCAAACAAATGCCCTACACTGACCACCTCAAAAAAACTCCAGCTTTACTCCGTAGTATATTGCCTAGTCTGGGTGATCTCTGCCTAACATATAAAGTTATGCAAAACCCAGAGCTGTTTGGCATGCTACACCTAAAGAAATCCCAATCCCTCCAAGCTACATGCTCTAAGGACCTAAGCCTTGTCACCACAATAAACAGGACATGCTGGAGGGATATAGATTCCTGTCCCAGAGACTTCCCATACTCTGGAACAGGCTACCCATCTATGTCAAGCAAAGTTTTTTATTAGCACTCTTCAAGAAAATTATTGATGAGTGAATGGGAAATAGGAAATACACCCTGGGGATCGCTTCTGTGTCTCTGCTCGACAGTGGCACAGGAAAATAACTTTCTTGGGTGGCTTAAGCCAGGGAACCTTGTTGGCTAGGCTTACGTAGGCCCTTGGGATGATAGCCTAGTACCTACCTATGAACCTATATAACAAATGGGAAGCATGCAAGAGGACGTATGGGGGGGACATAGGGGAAAATGAATGTAAAGAATGACCTTTAGACAAATGGGAAATAAAGGAACCCCAATGTACAAGTAACATGGTAAAGTGCTATAAAACCGAAAAAAAATCATAGATGAATCTGGCAAACCAGACTGGTGAGCAAAGTAGGGAGTAGATCAATGAATATGAATGCTGTAATATACAATGAATGGGAATTCCGTAATATACAATGAATGGGTATTCTGTAATATAAAAAGATTGTAACATCAATACAGGATTGTCATGCTATGTATTAGTGTGAGGGTCACTAGAAGGGGAAAAAAAGAAAATGTTAAAAGGCCCATGCCTTGGTCATACCCATGCAAATATAAAGCAGGGACCCAAAGGATAGTGATAGGGAGGAGGGGTCCAAACATACTCAGATGCCAAATAACACAATGCTGCTCTTTGAGGGTAGGCTGTGAGGAAGGGCTATGCCAAATAGCAGCAACTGTGAAAGCAGGGAGGGATGAGCAAAAACCACATGGAAAATAGAGTTAATTATGTGGAACATTGTAGATTCATCAAATCCTATCGGAAGAAGGAAAATAAAGGAAAAGTTAAATAGTTAAAGAAGATGGAGGGGTACATTGTTCTAGTACAAAAAGAAAAAATGTAAATAAGAGATGGGGAGAAGAAAGACAATAAGGCAGTGGGAGGAAAGAGGAGAGTAGCAAATGTATTTCATGGAGGGCATCAGAGAACCACAGAGAAAATGATAAAAAGCGGGATAGGTAGATGGACCATCTGGCAGAGAAGAGTAGAAAGGCCATGCTAAACAGTAGGATAATATATGCTTGAGTAGGTGGTAACTCAGGTGGATGTAAAAGAAACCATTGCAGTTATCGAAAGGGGTAGAAGTTCCCAGATTTCCCCAAGTAGAGTAACTATCACCTTGGGTCTCTCCTACAAACAGGCTACTTGTCAATTGTGAGTTGCCCAGTCAGCAATGGATAAATAAATAAATGCATAAATAAACAGGGTTCTGCAAATGGGGTGGGGACGAAATGTGGGAAGTCCTAGAAGTGGAATACAAGAGAATATTGCACATGTACAAAATATGTAAAAACATGAAGAGGTTCAAGATAACTGATACATAAAGGCTGTGGAGAAATGGCAAAAGTGGGAAATTATTGGCTTGTCTCTTTGATTAATGTAGATTTCAAGACTTTGGTTCATAGGTTCATAGGTTGGAACTAGGCTATCTGCCCTAGGGCCTATACAAGCCTAGCCATAATAATTTCCTGGATATTTTTTCCCCGCAATATTTACTTCCCTGGACCCTTGTTTAGCAGGGTGACTGACATGATCCCCGGGGTGAATTTCCTATCTCCCATCCAATTGTCAAGGTTCCTTTTGAAGAGGGCCAAGGAGTCGCTCTGCTTGACATGTATGGGCAGTCTATTTCAGAGTATGGGGAGTCTCTGGGTCAGAAACCTATCCCTCCAGCATGTTGTGTTCATTGTGATGACAAGGTTTAGATCCCTGGACTGTGTGGCTCTGAGAGATTGGAATTTCTTTAAGTGGAGCATGTCTAACAGCTCAGGGATTGACATGGCCTTGTATGTTAAGCAGAGAGTGCCTCTGAGTAGACAATATGCCACAGAGTATAGCTGGAGTTTTTTAGACGGTCAGCATAGGGCATCTGCTTTAGGTCTGTGATTCCTTTAGTGAGGTATTTCTGCAGCCTTTCAAGCTGTTGCAGATGTCTTGTGAGGTACATACCAAATGGGGCGTTGTACTCTATAATGGGTCTAATGAGGGATGGGTACAGTGGAAGAATGACCTCCTTTTTTCTGGATGAAAAGCCCTAAGTGATGAAGTGTGCCACATTGAAGGATTTCCTGACTATTGTGGCAATGTGGTTATTGAAGGTGAGACCACTGTCCACCTGTGTCCCTAAGTCTCTCATCACACTTTTGGTGTTTAGTGTACTGCCACCTATGTGGTAATTCATGTGTACATGTTTTTTCCCTAAGGGGATAACTATACATTTCTTGGCATTAAGCTTGAATCCATGGCTCTGGCACCAGGCATCTGTTTCTGTAAGGCCCTTTTGTAGAATATCCACATCATTTGGAGAGTCAATAATGGCTCCCAGTTTTCAGTCATCTTCAAACTTTGTTAGCTAGAGTCCCTTAGTGTTGGCCTGTACTTCAGAGAAGTAGATGCCAAACAAGAGTGGTCCCAGGACTGAACCTTGAGTTACTCCACTTGTCATTTGTCTGGAGCTGGATTTGAAGTCGGCTACTTTTACTGTCTGGGTTCTGTCAGTAAGCCAGTTGGCAACCCATCAAGTGACATAGGGATTTATGCCCAGCTTAGTAAGTTTATCCATGATTCCAGTGTGGGGGATGGTGTTGAAGGCCTTGGCGAGGTCCATATAGGCTGTGTGGACTGCCTTACCCTCGTCCACAGTTCTGGAGACTGATTCGAAGAAGTCAATAAGGTTCAGGAAACAAGATCGGCCCTTCACGAACTCAAACTGGCTGGGGCCTAGTGTTTGAAGGTTGCCAATGTCTTTGTTTATAAGTTCCTTGATAATGCGTTCCATGCCCTTGCAGATCAGGCTCGTCAGACTGATGGGATGGTAGTTCCCGGGATCCAAGGTGGATCCCCCCTTGTGGAGTGGGATAACTGTAGCTGTGCACCACTCACTTTGGTCACGAAGCCTGAGGTGAGGCTATGATTAAACATGACACTTCGGTGAGGTGTCATTTTGTAGTTCATGTAGTACACAACCTGGGATGTCATCTGGTCCCATGGATGCTGTATTCTTAGTTTTGGAGAGTGCGGTTTCTACCTGGAATTTGGCAATCTTTCGGTATTGAGATGGGCCCTTTAGGGGGTGAGAGGGGTGTGAAGTTGGCACTAAATCGATCTGCCAAGTTATTGGCAATATCCTTGGGATCTGTATATTTAATGCCATTCTGTTGTAGCTCAGAGCATATCTGAGCATTGCCATTTAAATTCTTGACATAACTATAGAATGCCTTGTGGTTGTTTTTGGAATCTTTGGCAATTTTATTTTTGTAACTAGGTTTGGAGGATTTTATGAGGGATCTCAGCTTCTTACTGAGGCTGGTAAGGGAGTTTTTGCATCCTGGGATTTTCCTCTTTTCTGCAACAGTTTCTTTCTTCTGTTGTATAGTTTGTTTATGGCAGGGGACCACCAGATTGTCTTCCATTTTTTTGGAGGAGAGCATCTTGGTTCTATTTGGGATGGCACGATTCATGCATGAGTGGAAGTGCTCGTACAGTGCCTTAGTGTATGATTCAGCAGTTGAACTTTCAGCTCCCTTCTGCATAGGTGTCATGACGTTTGTCACTTCAGACTTGAGTAGCATGAAGTTGGCTTTGTAGAAGATTTTTTCAGAGGTTTCCTTACTGGGTGGGAGGGTGGGATGTGGGTGTCAAGAGTGATTTGCTTATGGTCAGACCTGACCAATGAGGGGGTGACTACTGGTGTGGAGCATCTATCACCTATGTTGGTAATGACCAGTTCTAGGATATTGGAGCTCCTGCTGGGACAAAGGATTAGCTGATCCAGGGCATTGAAATTTATGAATTGGAAGAACCATTGAGAAAAGGTGTTGGTACCAGAGTAGTTTTCCCAGTTAATGGCAGAGTAGTTGAAATCACCCAGTATTAGGGTGTTTGATTGTATCTTAATATTTTCCAGTATGTTTAGAAAGTTGTAGTGAGAATCTTGGGGCATGGTGGGGGATCTGTAGCAAGCTGCAGTTTGGATTGCAGCCTTACCTAGTGTTAGTTGCACCTGGAGAATTGCAGATGGATTGTGTTGGGCAACTAGCCTGGAGGTGTGAATATCCTTGGTGAATATGGGCACTCCTCCACTTTTAGTGTTTTGGTCTTGGTTTGATGGCCGAAAAGTGTGGTAAGAGTTGTAGCCTGGTATTCAGGGGTGCTGTCTGGAGCCTTGAACCAGGTCTCAGTTACTGTACAGATTGTGAGAAGACTTGATGAAATATTGCCAAAAATAAAACAAACAGGGCAGAAGGACTTCATGAAGGAAGAAAAGACAGAAAAAAATGGTTGGTCCTACTGGTGTGTATGCACAGGGAAGAACAGAAGCAGGAAGGGAATGATATGATTGTTCTCTTTGACCTGCAGAATGGCTTTGATATTGTGAGGTAGAACTGTTATGGATGACACTGCAGCAATGGTAGGTAAGGGAAACAATCATACATTGGATTCAGGCCATAAACCAAGACCCAGAAATAAAAATACTCATAAATGGAGGAGTATCTGCAGAGAGCAGGATAGAGAGGGGGACTAGGCAAGGATGCCCGCTATCGCCAGGCCTATTCATGCTTGTGTCCATGAGTGGGCAGTGAAAGTAGGACATAATTTGGCAATGCTTGAAGAAAAGGAGGGGATACATTTGCAGTTTGTGTCATATTCTTCACCTGCTCTTCAACATACATATAAGCTGTAGGGGCAAAAGGCTACAAGACATACAAAATACATAAAGATCTTGGTCAATAAATGCAAGGAAAAAGTAATGAGCAAGGCAAAGCGAGAATAAATAAGAAGGGGGGGTCTGGTGGCTCCCATACATTCTGACATAAGCATCGGCATGAAACATCATTCACTGGATAAAAACATATGAAAAGGTTGGTAAGGAAAACATAGTAAGGTAATGGCAGATGTGGAGAGGTTTACTAACGGGCATGACTAAAGCAGTATTAATAACTGGGATGCATAAAATGAGGTGAAGGGAACCTCAAAAAAGCATTTGAGAAGAGCAGTGGAATAGTTCAAGATTTGGTATGCAAAAGAAAGAATGGTGGGAAAAAGTTCTAAAATAATGGAGGAATTGGTACAGAAAAACTTAATAGCAGAGGCCCAGTGTTGGCACTAACTGATACTCAGGGAGACCTGGAAAAAAATGCAAAGAGGGCAACAGGATAAAGTATAGGGCAAGAAGGTAGGGCAACAGGAGAGAGAATAGCACCCTGGATAAAATGGAATAGGTTAGGGAGGTAAAGTCCCAAATAGATCCATGAACATTTAAGGAAAAGAAGGGAAATGGATGAAGAAGAAAGAAAGAGAAAGAAATATGGAAGGGTGGAAGGTTGCATGAGAGTTTGCAGGATACTGTCAGAAGACAATTCAAGCATCGGGGTGCATGAAGAATATGCTAGAAGCAGGAGCTGAAAGCCTGTGATTACTGCATAGATGGTATCTGACCTCCATGAGACTGATAACTGAAGGCAGAAAGGGGATAGTAGAGGCTGATGGTATCAGGAGGAAGAAGCTGAAATGATGCACATGTGTTGAGACTGTGAGTGGACAAAAGATGTCTGGAAGCAGACACTGAAGATCTGGGGAGACATACTTCAAACAGAAAGCAGAATACTTTGGAATTATGTGTATGGGACATAAAAAAGAGTTTAGTATTAGGAAAGAAAGGAAAATTAATTTTATCAGACTGTTGTGTACTGAAGTCAAAGTCATCATCATTCAAAATTGGAATGGCACAAAAACAGTAAAGGAAAATAAATTACACAAGGGATTCCTGGTTATGAGGAGAAGACGGCAGAAACTGACCAGAATGAGTAAATAAGGGGAGGGAAAATGAAAAAAAGCAATGCAAAAAGGTATTAGGTTAAAAGAAGAAATCACACCATTAGGAAGGAGAGGGGGAACTCGAAGCAAAACCAAGTGGAATGATACAGACAAGGTAGGAAATGAAGCAGCCAACTACGGATGAGATATGGTGTACCACAGATGCAAACAAATGTAGTCTATTGTATGGCATTAATAAAGTTTTAAAAAATGGAAAACACAGGTACTTTGACAGTTTTAAGTCATTTCAGTCAAAAGTTAAGGTATACTATTACATGTGTCTAACAAAGTGTCATTTTTAGATCCAAGTCTACAACATTTCTTAACAAATAAAAAGAACGTGTTAATGTAACATCACTTTTGAAACAAGATATGCAAATTATTATTGCTTTTAAGTTAAAAAATATGTTGAAGATCTGAGAAAAGAACAAAAAGCTTAGTTTTATGGTTATGAGTAACTTTCCCAGATTTTTAACATATTTCTTAACTCATTACAGCCTTGTGATGTCTCCAGGTGATTCTGCAGTTACATCCTGCTGGTGACTCTAGGCATCAAATATTGCTTGTTCGTATTTGCATTAATATGTCTAAAATCATGCTACATGCAAAGTGTTAAAAGATTTTACCTTAAAGCTAACACATTGGCAAAATCAGCTGTATTGGTATCTGACCTCTATCTAGTACAAGTAAAGAGATGTTAATTGTTGTTCATATATGTATTTATATTGTCTTAAATTTCATATTTTTTCTAAATATCTTGACAAAGAAATAGCACAAACAGAACTGCTGCCTTGCTCTCAGCTGGTTGAACATAGTGCTGCTGACAGTATGTGTGTAACTTAACTGGTTGCTGAGATATTGTAAGGTAATTACGAAATATTACAAATTGAGTAGTAACTGCCTTTGCTGTGATTTATAAAATCCATTTGAAGACCTCATACCTAAAGAATACTATCGTTATTAAAATAGTTTATGCTGAAGAGTTTGCCATTTACAGTTTCTTAGTAACCCCTATGGTTCTAGTGATGCGAGCATTTACTTGAAATGTGAGGACATAATTTAATTCTATCAAAAAGCTTACGTTCCACCCTTTGGAAGTTACAGTGCAAATTTCCAGAGCTCCATTGGAGGGGATTAGTTAACTTAAAATCAGTATTGATGTGCGTATCTTGTTACAAATATATATTTTAAGGAACGCTTATATTACAGAGGATTATGATCGCATCTCTGATTATAGCCATATTATGTGCCCAGATGCTAAGAAATTCACCAGTAGAACAACAGTCCCCTTGACAAAGATCCAGATGAGGTGGGTACAGAAGCAGCAGCAGTCCAGGGAAAGGAGGAACCATCAGTGATAATAGAAATCAATGAGCATTGCCTCCTCAGCCATCTTTGGGTGTGGAGGCTGGTACATGTATCACACTGCACACGTCTTCAGTTAGTAATGGAGGACCTAATGGGAAGTGACAACTTCTGGGAGTGCAGCGTTGCTGGCTGTAGTGAAGAGCTGTGTATACCATTGAGATAAATCTCCACCATACATCCATTGAATGCCATGTTCTACAAGAGTTGCTGAGATACATGACTGACAAGTTATGTGACTGCCCTCAAAACTTGGTTTACAAAGGATTTTACCCCATACCTCTTTAAATAGCTATGACCAAACAGAGCATAAAGACAAATGGGTCAGTGGGTTGAAGGCACTACTTTGATATTCCAGTGGAGAAAATGTGAAGTAATATTTCCTTACAACTATGATGCAACAACTACAGAAACTATTATAATAACAATCAGTTAGGTGATACAGAACATTTCATAAGGGGTGTGGGTGGGAGGTGTACCCTCTACAGAAAAAGATACATTTTAATAATTCATTAAAATTAATTTCAGTCACTCTTTTAATCAAAAGCTTGTTCTGATAACTGGCTGTAGGTAAGCTCATATGGATCAGGATAACATGGAATAAGAGAAGACAGGATATTAGCATACACGTTACATTACCTTTATGGTAAGAGCATGACTGACTGAACACTGCAAGCCACGATTTACTTGTGCATACGTACTGGTAGGTCTCTATTAGGATAAGGACCTAGGAATCACTGGTTCAAGTCTGCTCTATAATTAATTTTTTCTTGTGTTTCTAGTACTATACAACTATCTGCAATTTTGTTCTTGCGTTAGCACCTTCAAAAATAGTGCCATGAAGATATACATGTTACCTACTCCATCACCAGTCTTGTAGTATAGTCTGGCTCCCTTTGGTATATATGAAGAAACATACAGAATGTCAGACATTCCACTAACTTGCAATACTTTGGGATATTTTGAAGTGCATTATCAACAGATGCAGGACTCCATTACTTTTGATTTAGCTACAAGTGATTGAGTTGAGCCTCCACAATAAGAAAAATCTTTTTCACAGGAGGCAGGACCCCATGCACCACTATGCACCAGCCCTGTATGATGATCCACCCACACCCCCTTAAATTATAGGTACCACCTTAATGGCTGCACTACAGTGGAGAAAAAGGGAACAATCCATGAAAAGTGCACCCTCAGCTCATACGATACAACACAGGCTGGCAGAAGCAGTCAGCACATTACATCTTTGATCTACAGGCCCTTGTCCACCACTGCTTCAACCATCTGTAACTTTGCTATTGCTTTTATGGCCCTCCTACTGCATCTCTGAAGGTAATATCATAGATACAAGATTAACAAATTATGGGAAAAAAAATATTCCGTGTTATTTTTTGTTGTTGCTTTTATAAAATGTATTGATTTGTCTCCAAGGCTTGTAAATGAGTGCATACAAAGCTAGCTAACTATAAAAACATAATTTTGCTAATGTGCAATTTTGTATACCTTAAACATCACTTTCACTAATATATTATGACATATCTCATCATAACTGTCTCTCTAGAATTTCCTTAGCTGTATGTGCCTTTTACTCTCCTAATCTACTCAAATCAGGGGTTCCTTCTCAATTTTAAATCAAACAAAAAACTCAGTGATGTACCCTCATGTACACATTTTGTATTAGAAGTGAAGAAACTTCCAGCCAACTTTAGAACCAGGAGTAATATTCAGCCTCCATTAGTTCCTTACTAACAATCCATGCTATTCATATAAGCAAAGCATAGACTGAATCACATAAACTAAATTACTTTTGCTCCAATGTTACAAACGTAAGTATTAAGCAGTCTTTTCACATAAACAATCAATATAAATAGTAATTTATAATGCTTAATCTCTAATGTCTATATAGTCCTCTTAACATACAACACATTTATTCTCCTTCTGTCATTACCACCTCATGTGCTCAGATGCTAACTTTGATAACTCCATTTTGTAAGTCAAAAGTTTCTCCAGTCACCCATCCCTATGATTATACCAAATATGTTGATTTATTTTGTTGATATTGTTCTACCTTAATTCTAAGCCTAACCCTGTAATTCTCCTATCCTATTTTACTTACTATATAACTATTAGCCTTTTTTCCCTTTAATAGTCATCTGTTCAGTCTTTATATCTTATTTTATCAAATTAATATCCATTAATATCCATACCCAGCCAATTCCATCTTCATAGGTTCATAGGTTCATAGGTAAGTACTAGGCTATCGGCCCTAGGGCCCATACAAGCCTAGCCAAAAAATTTACCCTGGCTTTCACCACCCAAGAAAATTGTTTACCTGTGCCCCTGTCGAGCAGAGCCACAGAAGTGATCCCCAGGGTGAATTTCCCATTTCCCATCCAATCATCAAGATTTTTCTTGAAGAGTGCTAATGAGGAGCTCTATTTGACATAGATAGGTAGTATGTTCCAGAGTATGGGAAGTCTCTGGGACAGGAATCTATCCCTCCAACATGTTCTGTTTATTGTGGTGACAAGGTTAAGGTCCCTAGAGCATGTAGCTCGGAGGGATTGGAATTTCTTTAAGTGGAGCATGTCCAACAGCTCTGGGTTTGACATAGCTTTGTATGTTAGGCAGAGATCGCCCCTGAGTGGGTGATATGCGATGGAGTAAAGCTGTAGCTTTTTGAGACGGTCTGCGTAGGGCATCTGTTTGAGGCCAGTAATCGTCTTTGTGAGGTATTTCTGTGGTCTTTCCAGTTGTTGTAGATGTCTTGTGAGGTACATACCAAAAGGGGCGTTGTACTCTATAATGGGTCTAATGAGTGATCAGTAGAGGGGAACAATGACCTCTTTTTTCTGGATGAGAATCGTTTTGTGATGAGATGAGCCACGTAGAAGGATTTCTTGACCACTGTGGCGATGTGATTATCAAAGGAGAGACTACTGTCCACCTGTGTCCCAAGGTCTCTTATCACATTTTCGGCATTAAGTAGACTACCAGCTATGTGGTAGTTCATGGGTACAGAGTTTTTACCAAAGGGGATGACAATGCACTTTTTGGCATTGAGCTTCAGGCCATGGCTTTGACACCAGGTATCTGTCTCAGTGAGGCCCTTTTGTAGTTTGTCCACATCGTTAGGAGTTTTGATTATGGCTCCTAGTTTGCAGTCATCTGCAAACTTTGTTAGCCAAAGACCTTCTGTGTTGTCCTGCACTTCAGAGAAGTAGATACCAAACAGGAGAGGACCCAGGACTTAACCCTGTGGTACTCCACTTGTCACTGGTCTGATGTCGGATTTGGAATCTGCTACTTTCACAGTGTGGGTTCTGTCCATGAGCCAGTTGGCAACCCATCTTGTGACATAGGGATTTATACCTAGTTTAGTGAGCTTATCTATAATTCCAGAGTGGGGGATGGTGTTGAAAGCCTTGGCGAGATCTAAATAAGCTGTGTGGACCATTTTATCCTCATCTATGGCTTTGGTGACTGCTTCAAAGAAGTCAATCAGGTTTAGGAGACATGAGATGCCTTTTACAAATCCAAACTGAATAGGGTCCAGAGTTTGGAGATTACCAATGTCTTTGTTTATGAGTTCCATGATGATAGGTTCCATGGCCTTGCAGACCAGGCTCGTCAGGCTAATGGGGCGGTAGTTCCTGGGGTCCGTCATGGCTCCCCCTTTGTGGAGTGGGATAACTGTCATGGTGCGCCATTCAGTGGCCATTCATTCTTACAAAGTTCCTCCTCAGCTCTAATGTAATCACTCTCCATGCTTATATCCATATTTCTGACTCACTTACCTTTCCATCATCCATCCATCCTGCTACCACTCTTCTACTTCACACATTCACTCCATTCTATATTTGATATATATATATATATATATATATATATATATATATATATATATATATATATATATATATATGTATATGCGTGTGTTTGTATGAACAAATAGGTGATTGCTATTGTGATAATGTGAGGTATTGCCAGCTATGCCAGGAGAAGTAGGGCAGTGGATGTGTAACATACACCAGCACAACTAGCTGGCATTTTGTAAATAATTACATGTAATTTGTATATCAAACCAATTTGTACAGATGCTTGTGTGTTGAAAAATGTGTTTGTAAAGTTGCTTGTGTCAAACAAATGTAGCAATAGTGGGTCATGACTGTTGTAATTAGGATACTGGAATAGACCAGGTTAATCTCAGTCCAGCTAACTTTGAAAAAATAATAAGAAATTAAGTTACTTAATTTAGGCCATAAAGATTGCATCTTACAGTTCTGACTGCAGCTAGAGACAGAATGTCTGTGCCAGAGAATGGTTTATAGCTCCTGTAGGAAGAGTGAAAGTGTTTTATGGTTTTATGACTTTCAGAAGCTTCAACATATCTTAGCAAAGTTCTATTTGCATGTATGGTAACACATTTGTGAGATTCTGGGACAGTTTCTAGGAATGGGGCAGTATGAGAACCAGAAGTCAGATGACCAGATGTATGTGATATCATTCTGTAATCTGTCACAAAATGATGTTTTAATACTAGATGAGACTGAAGTCTCAGAGCACTCTGTTTTTGCAAACTGACATACTGACTTACTGACCCCTCTCCTACTTCATCTTGTCTTGCTCTAGTAAGTGAATAAAGAATAGTAATTCTTTAGATCAGTCAAGAAAATATAGTGAGATTAGTTAAGTACTGTTTCTTTTCTGTACTTGTATGAATCTATTCAGACTGAAGTCTCAGAGCACTCTGTTTTTGCAAACTGACATACTGACTTACTGACCCCTCACCTACTTCATCTTGTCTTGCTCTAGTAAGTGACTAAAGAATAGTAATTCTTTAAATCAGTCAGGAAAATATAGTGAGATTAGTTAAGTACTGTTTTTTTTTTCTGTATCTGTATGAATCTATTCATCTGTATTATTTTAACACTGACTGTGATTGACACTCTGGTGTTTATTGTAAATAGATATTTAGTATTTTCTTGTTCTTTTATTATTTATTATTAAATATATTTAAACTTTTCATTGTGGCTGGTTCTTTACAGAATATTATAACTTTGAGAATACTCATATCTATTTATTGACTCTGTGCTCTGTGGCCACTGCTGAAAGTCTTAATGCTTTGGTTAAAATACTCTTATTTGTATTAATATTAATTTTGCTCAGTATATAATTGGGTACCCTTGTAAGAGTCTTAGACTAGCTAGCTTCCTTGGCAGAAGGGGGAATAGTTAATAAATCTGTGCCAGTCTTTCCCAGGTGTGTGTGTGTGTGTGTGTGTGTGTGTGTGTGTGTGTGTGTGTGTGTGTGTGTGTGTGTGTGTGTGTGTGTGTGTGTGTGCGTGCGTGCGTGCGTGTTTGTGTGTGTGTGTGTGTGTGTGTGTGTGTGTGCATGTGTTTGTGTGTGTGTAAATCTAATCTTAAAGACTGTGTGTGTCAGCTGCTTGGAGCAGGAACACAAAGCACTGGCTTCACAGAGAGGGTGCTGGAGGACTTGGCTTGCACACTCAGCTGAAGACTCAAATCTACAGTTTCTTTGTGCTTATGTCAAGATGTTCATGTTTGACATATGTTATACTGTGCAATGACTTTTTATTGTATGTATTCTTGAAATACATTGATAAACTTAAATGAATTTACACACTATTAGTGGTCTGCTACCTTTGTTCGTCATTATTTTCCCATTTCATGTAAGCAGTGTAATCTTATCTATTTTACTGTTGTTGCATTTGTTGTTGTTAATGTGATATTTTAAACTATTATCATTGTTGTTGAGCCAACATAATCTTGTCAGGGGCTTCTCCCCTTAGATACCTCCTGAGAAAAGGACATGCACAGCAAGGTCAAAGCGAATAACAAAACATAAGTAAAATAAAATAAAACAAGGGAGGCATATGTTTCATAAAAAGAAGATCTGAGTGTTGCTTGGCTGGAGGTATTTAGTAAAAGCAGCCTTCATGACAGAAAACTATTTCTACTTTGGAGTGGAATTTTTATTTTTTCTTTACCAGATGGTAGACAGCATAATTTGTCCTTTTCATGTAGTTATGCAGAAAGCATTAGATTGCTTCAACTATTTATGGAGCAGGGCATGCTAGCACATATTCAAGTATTTTACTGTACTATAATGTCAATGCTTTGGAGAAATTGTTCACCACCCAGTGTAGCAGTCTCAGATTTGATTATATTAGTTGGGGTTTTGGGGACCACTACTCCCAGTGTAAAGAGTTGTATTGCTCAGTTCCCTGTAAATAAAACGCTGGTTATGTTATTCAAAACTTATACATAGGATGTTATTCAAAAACTATGCACGGGTAAGCTGACCTTGTATGCTATTTGAAGTCTAGCCAATTTCCCTCAATGGTGAGAATCAAACATACACTCGTGTCTGTAAGGTAAACACATTAACCATTATACTAAACCCCAATTAACACTCTCAAATGTTTTATTGGATCAACTTTTATATAGCAGAACTGGATGAAGTGTGTTCTTCCATGGCAGGGCTAGCCACCCAGCAGTGTAAACCTTGGCTGCATATGATTGTCACTGTTGAAGTGACTTCCCGACTACATGTGAGAAAATGGGAAAAGGGTTTGTAAATGGATGGACAATGTGTGTTCTTATCTATTTTTTGATACCTGTCCATAGTAGGACATATTTTGACAGCTATAGCTGTAGTGTCTTAATAATTTTTCTTTCTGTTAGCTTTTTGTTAAATGAGCCACTATTTCTTTAAGTAAATTAGTACATATACCTTAAAAAGAAGTTACCTATCTGTTGCACGTTTTTGACTTTATATTGTTATTTTCTTAATACTTAGTTGCTGTTTAATATATTTATAATCATTCTTTACTTTTATATCAAGATGTTGTTTAGTAGAGAAAAAGGAATCCCAGATTCCAAATTATGATCTTAAGCGATTACAGCTTTATGTATACAAACGTTTTCTGAGAAATATGGCTTTGTTAGTGTTTCTAATAACTGTTTTCTCGTTAAACTGTTTTTCTGTGTTGGATACTGTAAAGACAGCAATCTATGAAATTTGATGACAAACATAATTATTTGTGCATGTAGTGTTCAGCATGTGCTTGTTTTTAAATGCAAATTCATTCCTTATTAGGAGCTGCTGATTTTTGTGTCTTGCTGTATATTTCTTACATCTTGCCAGCAGAGGGCAGAGCTTTACCAGAAAGGAAATGAACAACAGCATTACTTCCCCAACTGAAATAACTGAATATCTAGCAATAGCAATAAGAATTACACATGAAGTAATTCTGAAATGTCTCATTCTCCCTTTATATAGTATTTACCAGTAATATAACAGGTAATGCCATCTGTGAAAGCATCTAGATTTCTGTTAGTCAGATTATACTCCTAAGACTTAGCAGTGATACAAACCTTGCAACAATTTATTTATTTATTTTATTTATTTTACATTTGTTGACCGGGCTAGTCTAGCTGGATACATGTCCATTTTCAGTAGAGGCCCGGGGAGAAAAGCTCCAAGAGATACCTAAAAAATTCAAATACAGAGCAAATACAGATCAAATTTTTTTTTTTTTTAATGCGATATATTCAATGGTCTAATATGTTACATATAATAAAGTTTGTTGGTGATATAATGGTATTTTACTGATCTCGGAAAATGTAAAGAGTATCAGAGTAACTAAAGCCTTTAAAAAATAAAAATAAAAAAGTTAGTCGGGGTGAGTAAAAAAAGTTAGTCAGGGTGAATGCAGCTGCATAGCCAGTGTGTCTTTAGAAATAGCATAAGTTTCTTTTTAAAGAGTGGGAGAGAAGTTAGAGTTGTTAGTTCGGTGGATAGTAAATTCCATAGCTTTCCTACAGAGTTAGAGTAGAGGGAGTCACCTGATGAGTTGTTGGATCTTGAAATGTTTATTAGTAGTTTGTTTGAGGAGCGTATGTTCTTGAGGTTTTTGTAGGGTTCGATGATAGTGGAGAGTACTGGTGTATTAGTAGGTTGATGCAGGGTCTTATGGACAATTGCAAGCTGGAGATATTGAAGAAGGTTAGCAAATTCTAGCCAGTCTAGTTGTTTTAGGTTAAGACAGTGATGAGTTTGGAAGGGAGAGCCTGTAGCAAATCTGGCTATATTATTATAGGATGTAGCCAGTTTGTTGATGTTATTTTTTGAAAGATTGGTATATACAGGTGAGGCATAGAGTAGAGTTGAGATTAAGAGGGTCCTGGCTATGGTGGTCCTAGCTACTGGTGTAAGGAAAGGCTTGATTCTGTAAAGGGATCCCAGTTTTTTGTTCACTGATTTTATTGTGTTGTTAATATGACTATCAAAGTTAAGGTTGTTGTCTATTGTTATTCCTATTAGCTTAGTGGTTGCGTCAGGAGAGATAACAGTACCATCATTAGATGTGAGTGTGAAATGAATAGGGGTGGAGTTATGGGTTGGTGTAAAGAGTAACAGTTTAGTTTTTTTAGGGTTAAGGAGGAGGCAGCAGTTAGAGAACCATAGTTCTACGGTGTTGAAAGCTTCTTGGGTATGAGATTTAAGTTCAGTTTGAGAGGTGGCTGTGCAGATAATAGTGGAGTCATCTGCATATTGAATGCAAGTAGTATGAGGGAGTGCAGAGTGAAGGTCATTAATATAAATAGAAAATAGGAGTGGGCCTAAAATGGAGCCCTGTGGAACACCAAGAGAAATAGGAAGGTTATTTGAGAGATTATTTTGCCATAGTACAGCCTGTTGCCGGTTTTCAAGGTAGGATCTGAACCAATTTATAGCTAGTGTGCTGAGTGAGAGAGACTACAGTATGTGTAGTAGGAGCTGGTGATTAACCATATCAAAGGCTTTAGATAAATTAATGAATACTGCAGAGGAAATAGTATTATTATTATGGTTTTTATTTATGCTGTCTGTGAAGGATAGAAGGGCAGTGGTGGTACTATGGTAAGGTCAGAATCCATGTTGGCAGTTGGCAAGTAGGTTGTTATGGAGAAGGTGGTGTAGTAGTTGCTTATGGATACATTTTTCCATAATTTTTGCAAGGGGAGATAGCAGAGCTATAGGATGAAAGTTAGAATATTCATTGGAGTGGCCCCCTTTATGTAGTGGGATGATATGAGACATTTTCCAGATGGATGGGATAATTCCTTCACATATGGTTCTGTTGATCAGAATGGAAATGGGCAGGCAATGGCTTTGGCTCCTTTTTGTAGGAACTCTGCTGAGGGGGTAGTAGGTTTTAGTTTTTGGAGAAGAGAGCAGATGAAGGAAGTAGGTACAGGTTGTATATGAAATGGTGGGGGTGGGATAGTGTTAGAGGTGGGCAAATTTGAGATGTCAGGCGATAGATGGCTAGCAAGATTTTGGACGGCATTTGTGAAGAAAGAATTAAAATCATTTGCGGTTTGAGAGGGATTGTCTGGGTTGGAGCCAGTTGGGTTGGGAGTGAATGTTTGACCCGGGTGTAGGAGTTTGTTAATACTAGCCCAAAATTTTTGTGGTTCCTTGTGGTAGGAGTGCTGTAGGTAAAAGTTCTTCTTATCTAATAGGATGGCTTTTTTAGTAATATTTCTATGTTGTCTAAAGATTTGCTGATCTAAAGGGTTTTTAGTAGTACGCCATTTTGCCCAGGATTTGTTTCTGAGACGGATTTTTTGTCTAGTATTATTAGTAAGCCAAGGGGCTGGTTTAGTCTTATTTCTTACTGAGCATGATGGGGCATGGTGGTCAAGTATATCTAGGAATGTAGAACTGAAATATTCTACTGCTTCATTGATTGGGAGATCTTTTAATGGTGACCAATTACATTGTTTAAGTTCATTTTGGAAAAGTTCTGGGTTGAATTGCTTTTTAGTGCGTACTGTTCTAAATGAAGATGGGAAAGTTAGGTTGGTTTTATTTCTGATCATATAAGTTAGTGAGTGGTAACTTAGGTCTTCTGGGAGGGTTCCTGCTACGTATACTTGTTTGGGGTTATTAGTAAGTATCCAGTCCAAGGTACTTTCTTTGTTGTTTGGTTTATTAGTTCTGGTGGGGGAAATAATAGTTTGTGAGAAGCCATAAAGGTTAATATGTGTGGTTGGGTATATAGTATTGCAGTTGTTCCAGTCTATATTAAAGTCTCCTAGAACTATGGTTTCTTGTGGGGAATTTATTGAAAGCCAGTTAAGGATATTCTCGAGAGTACTGATATTGTTAGCTGGTGGAAGGTATATACAGATAATGTTTATAGCCTTATGTGTGTTGATTTGTAATTTAGTGAAGAGTATTTCAGCGTTGTTATCTGAAGGTGTTTTGTTTTCACTTCTGCTTCCTTCTTTGGGATTCTCTGTACTAACCTTGTGAAATTTTTATATTTTCTAAAATGTATAACCCTCCACCGTCACTAGATATAAGGTACTTGTAATAAAAACATGACTGAAAGTGCAGGTAATGAATTGTACTGTTATTATTTGAAACAGTTTCCTAAACTACAGACTTAGGTGACTGAATGTAAGCTAAACTATTAATTTTCAAAACATGAGATAAAATACGTGACATAAAGGCAAACTTTATCAAAGTTATTCACAAATGTATATACATATATATGACTCATAAATTCAACTGTGAATAGAAATAAAATGTAGTCATGTTAGAAATGTTTGTTGATAAAAGCAGACAACTGATTAGTATGAAAGTGTACGTATTTAAATCTCTTTATGCAGTGTACAGCACTCTACAATTTTCTCAGGTAGAAATGATTCACAAGAGACATGCTGTATGATGATGGTTATGTGTGACAACAGAACTGCGCAGCCATTATAACTTCAGATGTTCATCATTTTGATCACTGCTGCAGTAGCCTTAGCTATATGGGTTATATATTGCCAAGTGCCAGGCTCCAAAGGTTCAGATAACCTTCCACATGCCTGAGCTTTATTCAGTTTGAGCTTAGCCTACGAAGACACCTTTGGGCATTAAGCCCTTCAGAGATTTCCTGCTGTTGACAACTGTGCTTGTCTGCTGGTTTTTGAGGATCAAAGGTCAGCTTGTGCTGTTCCTTTACCAGGCAGATAAGTTCCCTTTGGGGAAAACCTTCTTTATTAAAAATGTGTTGTTTTATTGCACTTTCCTACATAGGAAAAATCTCATTACTGCTGAGTGCTCTTCCAGGCATTTCTGCAGTTAACTCCTACTGACACCTCTAGGCGTCACATGTTACTTGTTCATATTTGCATTAATAATTCCAAAACCATGCTAAGTACAAGTTATCAGAATATTTCATTTTAAAACATACATAATGGCAAACACAACTGTATTGATATCTGACCTCTGCCTAAAGCAGCTAAACAGACATTGAATATTATTTGTATACTGTTTATTTGTATTGCAATCATTTTCATATTTCTCTAAATATCTCAACATCCAGGCAATACAGACAGAACTGCATAGCCTCATATGAAAGCTCACAGCTGTATGAAGAAAATCCTGCTGGCAGTATGTGTCTTACTTGAATACTTACTGAGATATTGTACGCTGTTTATACGACATTACAAAATTAGTATTCATTGCCTTTATTTTGGCTTATAAAATACATTTTAAAGCCTCAAACTAAATGAATGCCAACAATGTAAAGACTGATTTATCCTTAACAGTTTGACATTTACAGTTTTCTAGTAACACTTACAGTTCCAGAGATATGAACATTTGTTTGAACTGTAAGGTGATAACTTTAATTTTTTAAAGGCTCAAGCCATACCCTCTATTAGATAAAGGTGCACACTTAATGGAGCTGTATTGGAGGGAATGAGTTAAGGTAGGAGTTTATGTTTTAATGGGATGTTACTAGCCTTAAGTGTACTTTTAAATGGCAGTGCAAAGTTTTCTTGTCAGTTTTAGAATTTGTTTCAAGTAGTTGAAAAACATTTTTTCTGTTTTACTTTTTGGGTTGGAAAAGTGTTTTAAAGGGTTTTTAACTGTGTGTTTGAAAGGTGTTTTGCATAACAGGCCTCACAGAAAACATGTGGTCCTTCCTTGGGATCTTAATTTTGTGTTAGAGATACTAGCACTTGTTCCATTTGAACCAGCTAATCTGGTTGACTTGAGGTTCTTAACATGGAAAACGATTTTGATGATTTGTCTGACACCTGCAAGGAGGGTATCTGGATTGCTAGGTCTTATGGTGAATCAATCTATCTCATTTTCCACAGAGATTGGGTTTCTTTAAGAACTAATCTTTCTTTTATAACTAAAGTGGTATTTGAGCTTACTTTAAGCCAAACTATTCATCTTCCCTTTTTCTTTCCTGAACCTAAAAAATAAGGGAGAAAGGATACTACATATCCTACATGTTCACAGTAAGCTCATGTACTATCTTGACAGAACTAAATTTCTCAGGACTCTGGATCAGTTCATTGTGCAGGTAAAAAGAAGGGACAACCTGTGTCAAAGCAGACTTTTTCCAAATGGTTATCTTAGGCTATTACCTTCTGTTATACTCACCACAACAAACCTGTTTCAGGCAGGGTCAAGGCACACTCTACCAGGGCCGTATCTTCATCTGTGCCTTTTGGGAAAAGGTTGGATTATAGAAGTATTCTACAAGAGTCAACTTGGTCCTCTATACATAAATTTACAAGGCATTTCTTCTGTAGGTCTAGATCTGGCTTTGCTAGAACCATTATCCATGGTTTCCTGGACCCTTCCCCTTCCACCTCCCAAAGGTAGTAAGCTAGGGTGATCTGCCCATATACCTTAGGTTACTGTAGTAGCAGGGATCTAAAGATGAAGAGAGTACAGTTACATAAGTAAACTTACCATAATAATAGATGTTTGAATGATCACGGTTGCAGTAGCTGCTCCCTCACTCTGCCCTCCTTATTTTTGGGTGCCTTGTTTATGCCAGGATGTGGACACTTATTATTTTTGTTGTTTTGTTGCATTTTTCTCTCAGGGCAGCCATCATCTCTCTACTGGCATAAAAGATCTAAAAGGCTTGGTACTCAAACCTGTCTTTTTAGTCAGCTCAGCTTAAACTGGCTAACAGTTTGGGTGCGTGGAAGGTGCCATGAAACTTGGGAAGTTGGCCGGCTGTTATATGCTGACATAACTCCTATAGCTACTGCAGCAGTGGCCATTCAAACATGTGCTGTTATGTTAAGTTTACTTACACAGCTGTACTTTGCTTTGTTCTTATTGTTCATTTCATAATACTGAAAGTTATTCCTTTTAAACATTTTTTGATATTTTAATATTGTTTTCTGGGTAGTATATTGGACGTCTTTTTTTTAGTATCCAGAACTGAATAGTGTCTATTTAAGCTTTTTTTCTTTTTTTTTTATTTACTAATTATCCTCGATCAGCCTGTTACAACAGCTGAAAACAGTGTTTATACAAACTTCAGTTACCGTTCGTATTGTCATCATTACTATATCTGTATGTAGTTGTAGAAATGTGTTCCAGGGTAGTGGAAGGGATTACAGCCATGAACAGCTAACTAGGTTCACCCTGTCGTAATGGGTTTAATTCCCTTATGTTTTACCTGAATAAAGATTTAACCAAAAGGTGCTGCTGAACCAGTATATATCCACTTTGTGGATGTTCGGCTGATTCAAGACGATAATGGGAGAATGGACACCTGTCTATACAGGGGGAATTATTGGAGAAATAACATCCTCCCATGATCTAGCATGTATCTGAGACATATTCATGCTACTATACTAAAAGGTAAATGTTTAAGAACATCTAGATTGCATTTGAAAGAGACACATTTTACAGACGCAATAAAGACAACGGGTGATCTACTCAGACAAAGGGGATATGACAAATAAGAAATCAGTTGAGATGAAAAACTATATTAAGGCAATACATGGCAAACAAGGAAAACCATATTTTTTTAAAGACAATAAATGAGGAACAGAAAGGAGCTGGGTTGGATAAACATGAAACCAGAATGATCCTGATTTATTTCAGTGATACTCAATATATCTGTCACGTAATAAAGAATAAATGGAAGATCTTAACCTCAGATGAAGAACTAAGAAAGATAGTAGGTGATAGACCTTATTTTGCCTTTAGAAATAACTGCAATCTTAAACAGATGTTACGTAGCAAACCACATAAACAGATGCAGAATAGATTGAGCCGAATAGGCAATTATTCATGCCAACGCTGCACATGTTGTAAATACATCTCTGGTAAACAGGATTTTATACATCCGACACATGGAAAGAGATATACTTTTGGATTTTATGCAGACTGTACGAGAAATGTTGTATACCTTACTACATTTGATTCCTGTAATAATTTCTATGTTGGTAAGACTACGAGGTAGTTGAGGGAGAAGATATCCAAACATATGAGTGACATCAGGTTGGGAGACTTGAAGAATACTTTGACAAAAAATATGAAAGAATATGCAGGATATATATTTTACTTCAAAGTACTACAAATTGTTAGAGTGAATCTAAGAAGAGGTGACATTAACAATAAAACTGAATTGGCAAAAATGTTGTGAATTGGCAACCTATAAGCTGACAAACCCCCTGGCCTAAATATGAATTTTCCGCTGAAACCAGCACTTAAGTGGCATGCACTGATATGCTGCATTTGCTTTTTATAATGATATCATCTCCTATGAGTTTTAGATCTGAGGAAGGGTCATTTTAAATATCCAAAAGTGCTTATCTATTTTTTACTTGTTTTATTTCATTAAAGTTTTATGTTTTTTATGGTGATCGTCTGGTTTATGTTGCTAGTTGTGGTGACTGTTTTGGTGCTGTACTTTAGTTACATTTCTGTTTGGTGGTCATTTTTGTACTGCTTGCTTTTCTACTATATATATAGTTTTCTCTTCTAGTCTGCCTTGCCAGATTCCTTTTACATTTATGTTACGTAACAGATGCTGCAGAAGGATGTAAGCCATAAATCTTTCATTGCACAATTCTGTTTGCAGATGTCACTTTGTCACTTTCAAAATTCAAAGCCAGGTTTATTTTGACACTGTGGCTGACGCATTTCAAACTATGCAATTCCTTGTAGGTATTGGTAGCATAACATGGAGAAGTACACCCATTCCCATAACTTAGTATATTTGTAATTCCTCTGTTTTACCTCAAAAAAAGACATTTGGACATTAGAATGTGGAGTAGTATGTACAAAAGTTCTATTGTTTGGGAAGCACCTTTGTCCACTGTGTTTTTTATGCTCCAAAGTCCGTTTTTGGGCCAATTTTTTTTATCCAAAGCTGATCATCAGTTGTTGGCCCTCAGTTGTCCACAATATCTCCCTTCAATCCTTGGGCCTACAAGACCTTCTTAATTTACCCTGTACCATCGCCAACCAATGTTCAGAAGTGACAAGGAGATTGAGGCATCAGTGGCAACATCACATGTTGATAAGGATTGTTATTGGTTTAATTTCATGTCAGTAGTGGTCATTGGGTTGAACATGCACTGGGCACCCATGCCGACCAGCCCCTTGCTTCTTTAAGGAGCTTGACATCAGCAGAATGCACTGCTAACCTGCAGGAAGCACTGCACACTGCTTTCTCCAGTCTTTGCCAGAGAAATCAACATGCCAGCATACCCCAAGTGTGTGTGTGTGTGTGTGTGTGTGTGTGTGTGTGTGTGTGTGTGTGTGTGTGTGTGTGTGTGTGTGTGTGTGTGTGTGTGTGTGTGTGTGCGTGTGTATGTGTGTGTGTGTGTGTGTGTGTGTGTGTGTGTGTGTGTGTCTATGTGTATGTATGCCCCTGCCCCAGGATGGACACACCCATCCTCTCTGCCTGTGCCATCAAGATCTCCAGCTGATAAAAAAAAAAAAAGAAAGAAAAAACAAACTGATAACACCTGGGCTATAGTCAGGGTATATCTCAATATACCACAGTGCTGGCAGTCTAAAGGCCATTTAAGCTGAGATGGATAAGAAATTATATTAAAATTCAATAAACAGATAATGGATCAGTGGACACTTCATGAAAAGGGTGTTCAACGATGGAAGTGTGATAGTGTTAGGGTGAACTTAAGGAAAGAAAGGTAAACTTGGACAGATTTATATGTCAAACGGAGGTGAAATTGAGTAGGGTTAAATAGAAAAGGAAGGACAATAGTGACTTGGCAATGGAGGGAGGGGAGAACAAAGTAGAGGAGTGTTAAGGAGATGAAGAAGTAGAATTCATATTAATGAAAAGAATGTACCAAAAATGTCAACATATAGAATTTCTCAAAAACCTTCCAGGTAGTTCACAGATTTAATATATAAACCTCAGAACAATTGATGTTTATATATTAAATCTGTGAAGTACCTGAACGTTTTTTTGAGATATTCTTTCTGTTGATGTTTTTGGTATATTATTGTGCTGGCTCAGATATTTAGAGTTGACGGTGGTTGTGTCCAATGAAAAGACGGTAAATGGGAGAAACTGAAAGCAATGACCACAGAAAGATTAAAAAAAAGTGGGAGAGAGTCTTCCAGGATGCAGGATGTTGTGATGAGGCCATAAAACAGAGGCCATAAAACAATCACTTCCAGAGTCTACTAGAAATAAAATTAAGTCATATAAAAAATCTGGCAATTCATTCCCCTTATGAATACCTCTCATAGTCACCCGAGCAAAAATAGTCCAAATCTATCAATTTAAACTCTAGCAGCAATAAAAATGTTTTAGTGATAGGTGACTCTGTTGTCAGGCATACTGAGTGGAACCTTCACCTTAAATGATGTCTAGATACAAAGAAATGAAAAATTGGCTTCCATAATTGGTTCACTAGTTGCTGTCATTGCAGAAGAACCGGGACATGTCAGCATGAGATGAGATGCTCCACAGCCCAGCTTGATTATCTATGGATAGCCTGCACCTCTCATTTCAAAGTTTTACATGCTGTCTGAAGCCTTTGCTGCCCCACCGTGCCTTTTTTAGACAGAAGCCATTTGACATTGCAACATAACTTTCACATCCGTTCCAAAAATCAGATTGGTTAAGGTGGCTCTTCTGAATGACAGAAGTCTAAACAATACATTGCCTGATCTTGAGGCACTTCTGCATTCAGAAAGGGTCTATGTCTGTGCAGTTAGTGGAACTTGGCTTTAGTCTAGAAGGAGCACTCCCTCTATACCAGGGCTTTTCCCTTTTCTTGCCTTCAGACCCAGTGGCAATTACAGGGGAGTGTCCATATTTATCATTGAGCATATTACATTCAGGCAGATCCCTAGGGATTTAGAAAATGAACTCACTGAACTACAGATAACTTTTTCAAAAGAGGCTGTAGACAGTGGTCATGAAGTGCACATTCCCCACACTGGCATCATGCAAAAGCTGAAAGCTTTCAAACTCAGTCCATATATGGTAGGATGGATTGCAAATGGCTTAAAGACAAAACCCACACAGTGCAGTTTGCAGATGCCTCATATAGTAAATATGAAAGTGCTCAGTGGCGTCCCTCAGCATTTGCTAGTGGGCCCTCTCCTTTTTGGTATTCACTTCTCAGGTCGTCAAGCAGAAAGTCATGATCTTTTGCTAACAAAGTCTGCAGATGATTGCAAACTGGGGGTTGCTGTTGCCATTATGTCACCCTATGTCACCCAAACAATCTGTAATGAACTCTTCATAGTAAACTCTTGGTGGATTAAAACGGGCTCAAACTAAATGCAAAAAAAAAAAAGTGGGATATCATCACTTTTGGTAGACAACCCTTATCCCCACCATATGAAGTCCATGTTTGTTCAGTTACTGAAACATTGGCTTTAATCTAGACTTTACAAAATGAAAATGTAGACAGGGGCAACGGTACTTGATTTGATAGGGCTCTTTCTTTTTACCATCATAAAACAATGGTTATCAGGAAATCCTTTATTTAGACCAACTAACTGCAAGAGAAATGTCATCAAGGTCTGAGTAGACAATTACACCTTTCAACTCAACAAAGATCATTATAGCATAATGGTGGTATGAGCCTTGGCTCTAGTTGATTGTGACTGTTTAAGTGGCACCCCAACCCCATGAGTAAAAATGAATAAAGGAGGTTGTGGATGGATGGATGGATGGATGGATGGATGGATGGATGGATGGATGGATGGATGGATGGGTGGATGGATGGATGGATGGATGGGTGGATGGATGGATGGTAGTTAATAAATTCTGGCATTCTGATAACCACTGATGGCATTTTCACTTACCACATAGCACCAGCAATTACAAGCAGTGAGTGGTCTGAGAGAAGGTCCTTTGTAATGCTTGCCAAGTAGTGAGTAGTTATGTCGTTATAATCTGTGCTTGTGCATGTATATATGTGTGTGTGTGTGTGTGTGTGTGTGTGTGTGTGTGTGTGTGTGTGTGTGTGTGTGTGTGTGTGTGAGAGAGAGAGATGCTGAACAATGTATTCTCTGTATCAGTTGTGATGAAGACAGATAGTTAAAAACATACAAATTAAAAAAAAGAAATGTCACAATTATCATTGGGTGCCAGTCTTGATCCCCATCTATTCATCCTTTGCTTGTCTTTGAAAAGATGTGTGAAAAGAAAAGATGCACCATAAGGGATAATGGTTTGACAGTTGTAAAAACAAATGACAAAAAAAGAAAAAAACAAAGAATATATTCAAGGCAAGACATTGTACACATCAGTGTAATGACGTTTATTTACCTTGTGATGAGTCTACAGAAATTTCAGGCACTGGCTACAGGCTTGAATCTTTGTTTGTAAGAATACTTTGTAAAACTGTGTGCCCTTTGTACTTGCTGAAGACCTGCTGCCTGCATTTAACACAGGTACTAATCACATGAGCCTGGTACTTCACTTCCCATACTGAGAAGGGAAGGGTTTATTTATTTATTCGTTTGTTTGTTTGTTTATTATTTATTGGATAGTAGATCACATAAAATGCTGTAATATCTGTACACACATAAGAAACATAACAGCAATATTTACTGATAACAATACACTTGCAAAAACCCCTTAGTGACAGAGATAGCAAATGCTGAAATTACTAGACAGATACATTCATTCCCATATATAGCCATCAGTGATAATGATAGCATCTGCTTCAAAAATACTATATCCACTTCTTGGAGAAAGGGAATACCATGCGGTAATTCTATGGTCAAGCAATTGAATCTGAAATATGGGGGAACCATAGACTGTACCCACATTGAACTAAAGGTCCCACGTGGTGAAACGAGAATGAGGTTTAGGAACCCTAAAGGGAATCCAGTAACTCCCAGGTGATCTGCAATGCACAGGATATCATCTACAGTGTGTCTGCAGGCTGCCCAGGTAATAGAAAATTTGAAGTGGATACCGCCAAAACAAAGAAACAAACTGGAAATACTTGGAAATAGCAGAAGCTCGTACAACAATTAAACAGCAAATATAATAACAAGACCACTGTACAATTTAAAGCTTAGCCTATTGTTCTTTTATTTGTATCAAACAGAACTTCACCAGAACTAAAGCACTAAGCTTTAAATTGTGCAGTGGTTTTGTCATTATAGCCACAGTTTGTTTGCTGTCTGAGCTTCTGCTGCTTGCAAGTGTTGCCAGGCTGTCCAGGTTGTTAGAATGTCTTCCACATATAACACTCCTGTAATCTATACCAACATTTTGCAAGGAGTGACTTCCCCCAGGTGCATCTTGGTGATACCTCATATGCCCTTGGAAACTGGCTGGTAACGTCCATCAGTAATCCACAAAATCAAACAGAGCAGGGGTACAACCATGCCCATTCACAAACAAGGAACATCACTGAGCGTATACCTCAACTTTACTTATCTCTGTTGCTGCTCTGGTTGCACTAGCCTGTGCCATATGCAAATATGCTAGGCTATGGTTACTGACACACCAATATTAGTGGGAGGGTATTAACTGTGTTTCTAGTGACAACCATTACCACCCACCTTTACTGACCTTTCAGTCCATGGGTGCTAGGAGCAGATTTTGTCATGTTACCACTAGAGGCTACCACATGGCCCTGACTATTAGTGTCCCTGGTAACCTGTTCTCTCCGTGTATTATGTGTGCCTCTTGGGTATCCACAGACGTAGATACTGCATTCACTGTCTGTTTAGGGGAGATAGTGGTCACATGCGCCATGTGCAAAACACACATGCACTCACACTGTACTCCCCAACTGTGTCAGCTCAGCCCTACCATCATCATCAACAGAAGTTTAAGATCTCTCAGCATCAGGTGGTGGCAGTTCCACAGTGCTGATGCTGGATAAAGAATCACCTGTGAGTACACCAAACAATAATATCTTGTGTAAGTATGACCCCGCAAAAAAAGTCCACATGAAACTGAGGTGTACAGATGTCAACATTAACAAAATAAATATTTTAATTGCATACCTTGTGCAGATTGCTAGGCAAGGGGAATCCCTGATGTTCCTGTATACCATAAATGAGACAGCTTTAATAATTTGGACAATAACAAAGGGGCCAAGAGGACTTACATCTTTAACATATTTCCTGTTGACTGTTTGGGCTGTGCTCAAACAACCAGCACCAGACTGTGGGACCATGTGGAGGTGTCACTGTCTCGAAAATAGACTATAAACCCTTCCATCTCCATGAGAGGTAGTTTAACTGATTACCCAGCACCCTTCAGCCTATCTTCTCTTGCCAGGTGGGCAGCTCATAGTTCAATGGCATGTGTTATATCGGTAACCCTGTTGCAAACCATTTCCTAACTATGGCCTTGGCAACCAACCACATTAATGTCCACCACCACAGCTCACCAGGCATGATCCCAGCCAGGCCAAAGAGTCATCAGACATGGAAACGTAAGGTCTAGAGTAACATATCATTATCTGCATTAGAAAACTCTGGTTCCCATGATGTCTTTTCAGCAGTCTGCAGTATGTTTCTGCTTTGTCTGTTTTTTTAGGTATTTCTCTGTAGGTACGAAAAAGTGATATTAACATGTTGTTCATGAGTAGCCCTGAAAAATCCTTACACAACTAGTCTCCCCTTTCCCATTTAGCATGCTGCTTGTGGGTGTGTGAAAGTTAAATATCAATATCCACAATGGCAGGCACATTACTGGGTAAATATCTCCCACAGTACAGGACCTATAACTTTGCACCTGACCAAAGTAACATGCACTCAGGGTTAAAAACATTTTCCCACATGACATATATGGGTAAATTAAAATGAGAAGCCAGGATGTGTTGCATTGTGCTCTGAGTATGTGTTGATAGGTATTTCCCATTATACTTAACGATCCATAACCCCACTATTTGCCTTACCCTAGCAGTACCACTCTCAATATATCTGCACAAGAGCACTTGAAAGTTTTGGCCAACTTAATTCACATTTTGTAAATAACTACAGTAACACTACAGTAATACTGCAAAGCAGCTATACTTGACAAAAATCAACATATAAAAAGAAATCCTTAACTTGTACAAGCAGAGCTTTACTATGTCTAAAAATTACTCTCACACTCACCTGTGACAGGTTACAAGTTACTGCTCTAAGACTTTTTCCATAGCACAGTGATTCTTTCTGCTTTCCCTCATGCTTAAATCATGCAAACTCATGAACACTATTATGGAGACATGAGAGGATGATAACATCCCAACACACTAGGCTGATGGGTGGATGAATTCAGTCAGCAGGCACTACATACTGTAACTTATATTAGCTACACATACAACCCACCAGTGCGTGCCGTCTGCATATCTTACTCACTGGTGTTCTCTCTATAGCGCCTGATGCTATTACAGAGAATAGACATCTGCATGGGAGGAGAGTAGAGCATGTAAGAGAATGCTGGGGTGATTAGACTTGCTTAACATCATATAGGTTTTAATATTAAAAATCTCTTCAGAGTTCATACAGGATAGCTTTTATATATTGCTGACACTTCTATGCTTAAGTTCCATAGATCAAATGTAACAGAATGATTGTTATTGCTGTGTCTGTGTCTGAATCGTGTTATACTTAGGCAAGTGGCTCAATATGTAATGGCGGGGCTCTTGTATTGTGATGATGCCTGAGGGTTCAAATCCCCCACCCCTGTGTATTCTGATATAATATTTATTTTGAGGTGTCTGTTTCATTGTAGTAGTTAGACTATTAGAAAGGAAAAATATTTGTAAGCCATATTTACATTTTTTAGGAAAATTATCTGTCACAAACCCTCCATATCTACATACTTGATTCCTTCAGTGATAGTCTCAATGAAGGGACTGTACATATGAGCAGCATTTTTATTCATGTGTACATTACTGCGTGTTGGACTACATACCTGCATTGGGTTATCTTTGTAGCTCAACACATTAAGACTTTACCTTTTCAGATGCAGATGTTTATTGTTATAGGTTCAAGTCCAGCTCCCACTTATGTATGTTTACAGACATGATAAATGAAGATATGTGTCTGTTGCTCATTCAAGTGTGTTATCTGTAACTTTATCATTGTAAAAATATATATCTGCTCATTTTTCATTCTATGTGCACTTCTGTTTCCCCACCCTTCTTGTCATTTCCATTCCATACAGTTATGTCACTTATTACTTTGTTTCTCTCCATTTATTTTACTATTCGTACAACAGCATCTAGACCTGCACCCATCTCTGAGGCAAGACCTGTTGTCCCCCCACAGATGGCAGCAGCAACACCACCACCAGAAACACCCATAACCTCTGTGTTTCAGCCTGCAGCAGTCATCTCCACACCTGTACCACCAAGTAGAGGTAGCCCTGTACCAGACGCTGCTTGTGTTGTGCCTGCCAATAACAGTGCCAATGAAAGTAATAGCTTTGTCACCCATCAGCAGCTGGCAGACATGGTGGGGGAGATTATCTACAGGAGATTAGATGCCTACATACACTATGTATGTTGCTAAATGCTGGAAGTCAATCCCAGCATTTATCAGAAAAGTATCAGAAAAAAATCAGTCCATGTCAAATTTTAAAAACTCAATAAACATATTTGTGTCCTAGAGCCAACCACCAAGTTTCCTTCTTCTGTATTCCAATAAAAACATATATATATATATATATATATATATATATATATATATATATATATATATATATATATATATTTATTTATTTATTCATATACATATATATCCTCAAATGTATACTCTTGTAATCCACTGACTATATGACTGAAATGATTATGCAACTGTTGTGATTCCACTGTGAAAAAATATTAATTCCAGTTTCTGTTTCCTACATAACTGCGCTAATATATGTGTGTATATATATATATATATATATATATATATATATATATATATATATATATATATATATGTGTGTGTGTGTGTGTATATATATTTTTTTCAAAGCCTAAAATTATTCTTTTATATTGCTGCTGTAATATTCTAAGATAAACAAATATATTGAAATGCTAAAATTCTTGAGATGCACAATTAAGATAATCTGCCTTACAAGAGAATATGTAATATGCTGCTTATATCCCTCAAATACATATATGTACGGTTATTTTATTCTGAATGTTCTACAAATGTGTGTTCACTTAATACTTGATGAATGATGTAAATATTGTACATAATATGATGCTTGCATGTTAAAATGTACTCACGCATGTGTTGATATTTGTATGTTTAACTCATGATGATTATACAGATGGATGTAATGAGAGGCTTTTCTCCCTGGCTGACACACAACAAAGAGCTTTGCCCATTTGGGCTTTCCTCATAAACAAGAACAATTCATTAGTTAATTAGTTAATGAGAAACAAATAATCAAATTATCTCTAAACAACTGTCACACACAAACATGAGGTACTCTGCAACAGGACTGCATAATTTGCTGCTAACATGCATTTTTACTTCAAGCACTGTAAAGTCTTTTGTTTAATAATGTCAAGTTTACCATCAGTTGCTTGTAAGCTTATATACTCCAAAAATTGTTCAGCATTAACTGAGATACTGCCTGGTATAATCTGTTAATAACTAGCTTTATAGCCAGGTCAGTTTATGCCCTGAGCAAGTGGGTGCCCTGTGTAAACACTGAACTTGAACCCCATTCTTCAGGCAATTTGA
Organism: Protopterus annectens; assembly: GCF_019279795.1. Lineage (NCBI taxonomy): Eukaryota > Metazoa > Chordata > Ceratodontiformes > Protopteridae > Protopterus > Protopterus annectens. Next base: position 428,309,199 of record NC_056732.1, on the reverse strand, counting down.
GGACAAATAAATAAATAAAATATCTTCAGAGGAAGCAAGGATGTGTTATCTATTTAGGGAACTGCTCTTTACAAAATTCTTTCAATAAATAAATAAATAAATAAATGAAAAGTATATTAGCTCTTTCCTAAATTCCCATCACACAAGACACTGTATGAATGAATGAAGGCTGTGAAGTGATGCCGATCTGACCCTACATATCATCTATGTCTACCTAATCATTTAAGAAGTTTAAATTATTTGCAATGTTGCTTAATGATGCAAACAGGTAACCTGTAAATGGTTCATCTCCCA